>NC_056728.1:1351626970-1351906970 GCF_019279795.1 Protopterus annectens
AATTTGTAAGATGAGAACCTGCTTTACATCATTGTCTTTAAAATTTAAAGAGTAAGTAACCAAACTCAAAGCATAGATAATAATTTTACATGTAGGCATAGATATTATGTATATTTATAGTATACTTGATGAAGTGGGTCCACAAATCCTAATATGTAAAATATAATAAAATAGACAAACATGATTATAGACCTTCAAATCCAAGCATGGTAATAATTTTGCAATGTTGTAATAATGCCAAAAAATGTCCTTTACCTTTGTAAACTCCTCAGTTTCAACAAACTAGAGATTGAGCAAGTGTCGTTTAAACCCGGGTAGCAGTATGCATACAACCTCACCTGCCAGCGTAATTCAGCTTCCTCTAACTGTAGAGATCTTGGGCCACCCCTCTGATTAACTGGGATGTGATCAATAGCAGTAAATTTAAAATTGTGGTTTGAGTTAATAACAGTGTGTTTTGCTAGAGCGTTTTCCATTTTTGATGTTTTAATCACGTATAAATGTTCATATATACGCTCTCTCATTCTTCTGATGGTTTTCCCAATATAGAATGCCGAGCATTGTTTACATCTAGCTAAGTAAACCACATAACAAGAATTACAATTTAATTTAGAATCTATTCTGTATGTATGGTTATTTATGCAGAATTATGTACCCTCCTCAACATGCTTGCAGAAATTGCAATTCTGACACTTATGCATACCTACATTCACCTTATAGCGTGTTTCCTTGAATTCCAACATATTTTTTAAGTTCTTTCCATTCTTATATACTATCTTGGGGCAAGAACCTATTTTTTCATAAATGTCAGGGTACGCTCTAAACAATTCCCAATTCTTAAATATAATATCTATGCATGATCCACTGCCTTTACTAAATGTTGTAATAAAAGTTGGTTTACAAGTCTCATCAGCCATTGTTACAAGTGGTAAAGTTGGATTTACTGGTATGTCATGCGTATCTATCACACCAAAATCATTAATCAAGTTGGTCCATGAATTGGTAAGAGAGCCCATAGAGATATTACTGGCGTTGTTAATAGTACTAGGCAATAGTGGGGAATAGAGGTTTTGGCGTCTTTTATCAGTGACCTCTTGTATTAATTCATCCAACAAATCAGTAGGATATCCACGGGCAAGAAACATATTTTTTAAGGTTGAACATTCAATATGAAAATCACTGTCCAGCGAAACCATTCTAGCAGCACGGACCAGCTGTCCTTTGACAACTGATCTTTTTTGAAAAAATGGATGGCAGCTGGTAAAATGTAAAAAGGTGTTTGAATATGTTTCTTTCCGGTGGATTTTGGCAGTGAAACAGTTGAGTGTTAAGTCCTTACATAACCTAACATCTAAGTAGGCAATGTTCTCAGTTGAGAATGTATGTGTGAACTGTAAGAAGGTGGTACATTGATTGAAATACTGGACCGTCCTTTTTACCTCACTCTCACCTGCTTTCACAAGTACAAAGATGTCATCCAGGAACCTAGTATATAGTACGAAGGATTCAATATGTGGGTTTAACTGTGAGAAAACATAATGGGACTCCCAGTAGGCCATAACCAAATTTGCTATGCTGCCACCACATGGGGATCCCATAGCTACTCCCACTTTTTGTTTGTAACATTCATCCCCAAAGATGAAAAAGTTGTACGACAGAATCAAGTCCCCTAACAGGGTGACTAGATGAATTTCCCTGTCTGGTGCATCATGCTTTTTCATCATGTAAGAAACCCACTCCAATGCTGTATCTTGAGGTATACTACTATACAAGTCCTTGACATCTATTGTTACAAAATTTGCCTCCGTGTCAAATTCGATGGCTCTCACTGCATCCAGAAATGACCAGGAGTCCTTACAAATATGATGTTCCATAAGGACATATTTCTGTAGGATATTGTCAATTAATTTTGCACATGTATAAGTAGGGGTACCCCTGCTATCCACTAAGAGTCTAAGTGGTGGATTGTCTATGCTTTTGTGTATTTTCGGGATACCAAAGACACATGCATACCTAGGGTAAGATGTGGATAGGTATGAATGTGTCTTAGAGTCAATTCTACTCTCTATCAGTAAATCCTCAATGGTGTCCTTAATTAATTTATAAGCTCCATTAACTTCAGACCTAGAACTAGGGTCATATCTGTTAGAATTCAATACATCATACATTCGCTTCTCATAGTCGTCCGTAGTGAACACTACTAATCCTCCCCCCTTATCCGGTTTGCAAAACCGCAAGTTTTGAGTGCCAAGGAATTGTATAAACTCCGTATCCTCCTTGGAAGTATTATTACTACCATACTTATGTGGTTTACCCAAGTTTAAGTGTCTCAGATCGAGTTCACAACACTTTTCAAATATTTCCAAGACAGGATGGAGTGGAGGATTAAAGGTACTTGGTATATACAATCTGTTTGAACCAAGCATCAAAAAGTTTTAATTTAGATGTAATATTATCCTTATTGTTGGCATTGTCGTTACTGCTAACACAGTCATGGCAGTTAGAACGCACAGGGCTTGAAACCTCTGCCAAACAGAAATGACTTTTAAGCCAAGGTGGCGATTTATCAAGAAGTTTTTTATTGTTACCTGCATTTGTTTCAGCAAGTCCGGTAGTTGAAATGAATGGTTGTGCAGTACCAGTTGGTGCATGTAAAACTTGAGTCGTACTCGTTTTATCTAATTCCGTCCCAAGAGTGGTTAAGTTTCCATTAACCGAAAAAGTGTTGTTTTCTGGTAATATTCTGTTTGGGTTTACAGGTACAAATGCTCCATTTAAATTTACCGGTGCAAGTGAAGAGGTTTCGGTGTTGGTGCGATGCTGAAACTCGTTCAAATCATTTCCGTCTGTTATCAGCAGGTGTTGAATAATGTTTCCGTTTTGCTGGTTTAAGGTGCCATTGGCTGTGTGCGGTATACTCTCACTGATAGAGTTCGATATGTCAACCTGGATAATCGTTTCATGGTTCTGGTTCCGCTTCTGATTCATATCCATTTTGTAGTTGTTAAACGTGGTTAATTGAAGCATCAAGGAGTCAACAGTCTTAGAATATGCTTCACGGAATTCACGGTTTCTAACATTCTCAGAGTCAATACCATCTAATCTTGAATGCAGGCTCTCAAGCTTCTTATTTATGGTTTCCAACAAGTTGCTGAAGACCGGGTGTGCTTCCACATCCAATAAGTCCTCGGCCAAAATATTAGGTGTACTAAGTTTAAAAACTGCCGGTGTGTCATCCGGCTGAAAAGAATCAAAGTCACTTGGTTTACAGGATGCCATAATCAACCACAGAGAAAACGAAATGGCAAACAGCTCCAACCAAAAAAACTCAGAAAGCCGTAACCAGTGACACAAGTAAATGTTAAAACCTTACTTTACTGAATATAAAACACAAATCCAAGTAACTTAAGCGCTTTTCGTCAGGTCCAGTGCCTGACTTATTTTTATTAATATAGAGCCATGGTAAACTATTGGGAGGGGCTGTCATCATGGTTGACATCAGGGACTTTGTGACCCAACCTCATGTCTACATTACCTTTCCTTAGTTGTGGAGGTTCTACTGTTGTCTCAATGGATTGAAAGTGTGGTTTCACTCTCCCATACAGAGTCCATTCATGTTTTCAGAATGGAACCTCATTGTTCCCATGGTGAAGAACCACATATGAATGCAGACACAGTCCCACACATGTACAGAAAGGTGCAAAGGCCAAACTACCAACTAGACCGAACAAAAAACAGCCAGCACAATCACTCAGTGTACCAATTAATATTTTAATATATTAACACTTCATGTTAAAACACAACCTGCATGCTGGTTTCAGCTATAAGCCTTCATCAGTGAAGAACCATGTACAGGCACCATCCTACCAGGCTGTGTCTTCTTAGAAATAGGGTTGGGGACATATATATATATATTTAATATATCTGTCTATCTATATATATTTCTACATATCTATAGATAGCTAGATATCTATAGATAGCTAAAGATACACACATGCATTTTATATATATATATATATATATATATATATATATATATACCGCATTTCTTCGTAAATAAGACCTAACCAGAGAACAAGGCCTAGCATGGTTTTCCCGGGTGGTCATGATGCAAGCCCTACCCCATAAATAAGTGCCAGTTAAGATTGTCAACAACACACGACGGATGTGTTGAATTATAAAATAATATTATTGACACCTGTTGACTGAGGTTATTGTATTCTGCTCACCATTTTCAGACCATTCGGACATCCAACTTCTTCCCTTTGCAGAAAGTCGTAAAATTCTTTCCCTGGGAGTCCTCCACGATTCTTACTGTAACCCTAATCATTACTCAGACTTGATGGTTGAGATCCTCTGCCCATAAACACTGGCAGGTGTACTTTGATTGGTCAAAGTACAGACAACGTGCGTAAAGCGCGCGCACTTGATAATGAACGGCTGTGGTTGTGTCTTCTTAACCATCGCCATTTTGTGTTGCCACTCTGGTCTCGTAAGTCTTTAATTAACCCCCCCCCCTCCCGGCCCCCAGACAAGATGAGTGCAAAAAGAAAGAGCTATTTCATAGAGTACAAGAAAAGAATCATGGAGGACTCCTGGGGAAAGAATCTGACAGCTTTCTGCAAAGAGAAGAAGTTAGATCTCCAAATGGTCCAAAAATGGCATGCAGTGTATGATAACCTCAGTCAATAGGCCGATGAAGGAAATGCTAAGAAGTGCAAGTGTTGATCAGGTCGGCAACCATTATTTCCTGAGCTGGAAGACATCATCTGTGAATGGATTGCTAACAGGAGAGCAAAGGCTTTGGTTGTGTGCAGGGCTGATATTCAAGCATTTGCTCTTGTAATGGCACCACAAGTAGAAATATCCCCAGAAGAATTCAAAGCATCACAACATTGGCTGGATGGCTTCCTTCAGCAATATGAACTGTCTCTAAGAAGATCAACAAAACTGGAAGATACTGAAGTTATTAAATGTGCACTTGCGTTCAAGTCCTTTGTTGATGGCATCGACTTTTCTAAATACCAACTCTCCAACATGATTGCTATGGATGAAACTTTAGTGTTTATGGGCCAAGGATCTCAAACAACAATTGATCAGAGGGGTGTCTTGTCAATCTACATTCCCTCCATTGGTTACGAGATTGCACGAGTTACCTGTATTTTGGCAATTCATCTAGATGGAAAGAAAACCCCACCTCTAATCATTAGTGAGGGCAAGAAAGATAAGATTGAATGTGTTTTAGGCATTTACATTCTTGAAATCAAAAAAGCCTGGTGCACACAAGCAGTTGTAAGGAAGTGGGTCGATGTAATGCTGCCACTTGTTTTGCGAGGTGGCAAAAGAGGTCTGCTAGTCTGGGATTCAGCAAACAGTCACCACACTAAAGACATGAAGAAATTCCTTGCAAGGAGAAGAATAGATCAAGTAATGATTCCCACAGGAATGAGTGCCTATCTTCAGACTCTTGATATTGTAATAAACAAGCCATTCAAGAACAATTTGTGCATGTAACTCAATGACTACATTGAAAATAGAGTGGAGAGAGATCAGCATGGAAACTTTGTGAAGCCTAGTCTGCAAGAGGTTGTGACTTGGGAAAAAAAATTCATGGGATAAAATCACTGACAGCTGTGTTGCCAATGCACTACGAGCAGGCTACTTGGGCAAGCAGTGCTCATTTAAGGAGAGCTTTATTGCTAGGCATGATAGATTGGGGCCAATGGTTCTACAGGAAATGGAGTCGCAACAAATTCAGGCCAGAATTCAGGGGTTGGAGACTTATGACAATGTTCCAGAAGAAGATGACATGACTGTATTTGAATAACTCTTCCATTATCGGGAATGGATTGCTTCTGCTTTCAGTTTTATTCCCCTCCTCTTTCTGTTAAGCATGAAATATTGCACTGTGAAAGCCAAGGTGTAGATAGCCTGAAGTTGAAATATTTGTTGCACTATTTATGTAGAATTCTCACACAACTGTTAACGTGTTACTTAGAACTGTTGTCCAATAACAGAAAAGTACCAAATGAATGTCAATTTGTGTAATTGAATAAATGTCGCTTTTTGCACATGAAGAAATGTTGATTTGTGTACATGAATAATTGTCAATTTTTGTGCATGAATAAATGAATAAATGTAGATTGTTGTGCGGGGGGGGGGCGGTAAATAAGGCATCCCCTGATAATAAGCCCTAATGTGTATTTCGGCAGAGGAAAGAGTATAAGATCTGGTCTTATTTTTGTGGAAATATGGTACACACACACACACACACACATATATATATATATATATATATATATATATATATGTATATATATATATATATATATATATATATATATATATATATATATATATATATATATATATATACACATATATATATATGGGTTCACTATGAAATCTCGAAGTACTGAAATCCCGAATTTCAGTATTTCGAAATTACATAGCCGAAATTTTAAAATCCCGAAAACGCATAACTGTGAAACTCAAAATCCCACACCTACACTACACACAGAGCACACACATAAACATACAAATAACTTCCCCCCACAAGCACACAGACAAACCTAGACTACATATAAGCAGGGGGGCAAGCCCCCCTGCACCCCCCATGTGATGGGGACTTTGCCCACCGCACACCCCTATTTATATATATTAACTCTGCGATTGTACAGTCAGACACACAGAGGTAACTCACATCCACACATTTTACAGTCCCTCGCACACACACATCACAGTCAAAACACACACTGACATACACTAAAGCCCCTAACCAACACACTTACACATACATACATACCTGAACTAACACCTAACCATTCACACACTGCAACTCCGTACTTTGGGATTTTTAATTTTGCGCTTCTGGTGTTTCGGGATTTCAAGGCTTCGGTGTTATAATTTCGAAATACTGAAATTCGGGGTTTCAGTATTTCGAAATTATGAAGGGAACCCATATATATATATATATATATATATATATATATATATATATATATATATATATATATATTCATACATACACACACGTATATACTACATATATAACTATGCCCCTAGCCTCTGTCCATGGTGGTAACATCAGTTGCACATCACTGCATAAGTGCAATAACCATCTATGCCCTATCACAGGGACATACGTGCTCTGACAAATGCTACTTACAAGGGCTGCCTCACCAGCTTGAGTTACATCCCAGTCACCACCCCCCCCCCCCACCCCGACCTATGAGTTGCTTCAGGCACAGCTTGTTCATGTCAAATCTCATAGACCAAGAGCCTCCATCTCCTTCTCCTCAGGCAGCTATGTCAATAGAAACTATTCCTTCCCCACCTACCCATGGCTTATCCAGCAACCATGCTGCTAGATGAACTCAGGTTACATCTGTCACACAGACATGGATATGTCTGCACAGCAGAAGCAGGTACTTTTCCTAGTATTTTAAACAAGCTAGTCACATTGTGTGAAAGGTGAATCAAGTGCTCCTCAGAAGTGAATCGCTGGTGGCACATGTACATAAACTTCAAGAGATGGCAGCCCGATGTAACAGTGGCCATTACCAATGTACAAATAGTGATCAGCACTAACTTCCATTGTCATTCCTATATGCCAAAACCACACCAGCAGTGATTTTCTATACCATTACAGAATTTGCAATGAAATATATTTTGATGAAATGTGCAAGTTTTTTTTTGTTTATCTAAGAAATGAGCTTTACTTGTATTTTTATGGGGGATTCCCTCCACTCCTTATTTGCATATACTAATTCTACAGTTTCACAACCAGGACCAAAATTAAAATCCCATTTTAAGATCAAGCATGGCTACTTCAGCCATTGATGAGAATTTTACATGTTACCGTTGGCTTTAACTGTTTGTAAATCCCTTATTCACTTACACTGCAATAATACCTTCTTTAAACAATGAATAACACTGTGTTAATTCCATAACCATAACCTAAAAGCCATATGCAAGAGCAAAAAAAACTAGAATTACAATTTTACTGTCATGGTCAAGAAACAAACTCAACTCAACTGGTTATTGACAAAATGCTAGATCAATCTTTCAAAGACACTACAAAAAATGTTAACTAAACATAACGTTGATAATAGATGCACCATAGCTCTTTCCTGCATCCTTTCAATATACTCTAACTGGCCAAGAATTCACTGTTACAACTGTGGAATAAATAATAAAATTTAGCTATGGATCTGGGGGCCATTGAGATGCATCTTAGCTATTTTCCAACATTTTAATCCAATAATGACCTGAACAAAAACCAGGAGAAAAGAAAGAAATTCAATCTTATTTTTTTCTTTTAAGGAAGAAATACATTGTGTATGACAAAATAGCAGTTCAAAATAAACTAAAAAGGCAAATGTTTGCAAGGATACATACATCATATGTGGGAAGAGTGCCTGCTTCTCTACCCCCTGCCAAAAAAAAAAAAAAATGATTGTCACTTTTTGTGTATCCCTCTGATGTTGTATCGGGACAAGTGCATAAAATGTCACAGCCATATATTTTAAGATTCATATGTTAATATGTTCCTAGATTAGTACTAAGCTAACTGTCCTTGTGAGCCATTTTAAGCCTAGCCTATTACCCCATCTGAGAATTAAACCCTGCACCCTGTATCTGGTAAGGCAAACACCTTAACCATTATGCCAATCTTTCACTCCTAAAATTATATATACACCATGCCTCCTCATCCCTAACTGCAAAGACCAGTCTGCAATGAAACTGAAAGAACAAATAGAACACAATAATTTATTTCAAGCTGCTGCCAGATGTACAGTGAAATCAAAAGGTGCTTCAACAACGTATTAGTTTAAGGGTGTGCACACTTATGCAACCAGCTTATTGTACATTTTTTATTTTTTATATTTTCCCCCTAACAGATTTGTTTATTTCTCAGTTGAATTGTACAAGTTATAGGTCACATTAAAGGTGGGAAAAGTTTTGAAATTATTTATTGTGGTCTCTTTTTTATATCACAAAAACCTGGCATTTTAACAGGGGTGTGTAAACTTTTTATATCCACTATATTTCACAACATGCCTTCTTAACTCTTGCCCCCCCCCCCCTTCTAGAAAAGAACCATCTGTATATTCATCTCTTGTTTCATTATGTGGAAAGTGGAAATAATAATGATCACACTAATTTATTCCAACTTGCTGGTCCTAAACAGAATACTGCCTCTAGAAGAGTTGTGATGACTCTCCATGTACACCACTGAGGTTTTGGAGGAAGTTAAAGAAATAAGGACTATGCTGCTTCTAGCACCTACATAAGCTATGGCAGAATGCTGTGCATACACTAGAGAGCTGATTGTAAGAAAAGTAAAAGTAGTAATGACCACACTACCCCCAGCACCCCCACAGCTACAGTGATCTTCTGTGCACAACTCCAAGTAGGGCCAGTTTTAGACTAGATAAAGTTCAGGGCAGAGGCCATGACTAAGCCTGTGTCAAAAACCTGTTGTACATTCTGAGGTGCAAGGGGCCATTAGGCCCACAGAAGCTTTTGGGGTTTGGATGTTCTGTAATGCAGTTCTGTAATGGAAATACATAGAGTGCCACTGCCCATAAAGCTCAATCTGTCTATCTGTCACAATCTATACAAATTTTTCACACAAGTGCACACAGTGACACTGCCCCTGACAAGCCAGGTCTATCACAAGATACCACAAACACAAGCACACACACACAAGCACACATACACACACACACACACACACACACACACACACACACACACACACACACACACACACACACACACACACACACACACACACACTACATGTTTACCGACAGGTAAATTGGAGGAATGCCAGTTCACCTACATCATGTCTTTGGGGTGTTTAAGGAAAGCAGGGCATGCAGACACAAGGAGAGCATGCAGACTTCACACAGAAGAATCCACAGCCAATTGGACAGATCCAGGTCATTGATAGATGGAGAGATACTGTCCTACTTTATGCCCTTATTTTCTTTTCTTTGTCCATAGTCTGGTTCAGAGCTCACATGAATATAAAGTAATAATAATTTCCTCATTGGTCATCACCGCTACATCTTCAACCATCTCACAGGTAAAGTCTTGAGGCAGCAGTGTAAGTGACTTATTCCAGTGTATCATACAGGCCTTACATCAGAGAAAATCACTTACACAGAGAGCAAGTCTTTTGAAATTAGTACAGGCTTACAGTGTAGTAAGTCACTTATACTTAGAGCAAGTCTTTTGGAATTTGTCCCAGTGTCTACTGAGATGTAGGGATAAAGGTAAGGCTCAAGAGGTAGATCATCACAGAGAGCAGGGACAGGGCCAAGAGTTGAGGAGATGGTGTTTTAATTTGATTTCAAAGGTTTGAGTGGATTTTATTTGATGGATGGTGGTGGGAAGAGAATTGAAAATGTTAAGGTTTTAATACAACAAAGAGGTCTTTGGGTGTGTACCACTGTAGTAAAGAGTTATGAGAAGAACATTTAACAGGGAAATATAGTATATTTTGGGCAAGGTTTAGTTGAGGAATGTTAAGTAACTTGGAAATGGGAGTTAATATATTTTTTAAGGGCAACACATTGGTGAGTTGAATTTACCACCTTAAGAACAAATTTGGCAATCTTGCTTTAGCATTGTTCTATTTTTTAATTGAGTTATTTTTAATATTTTTAAGAATTGGAGAGGCACAGAGTGAAGTTGACAAAAGGTAAGAAGTCATTGTTACTTGTTGAGAGTATTCAGAGAGAAAGCTGGAGGGTGTATAGAGAAGACCTAGCTTGTAGTGAACTTTTTATAGCATTTTGTATGTGGATGTCAGAATTAAGGTAATCATCTATAAATATGCCTAATAGTTTTGTACTGGAAACTGCTTAAATTTGAGTATTTTGGGAGTAGGGAACTGAGAAGGTGGACATGTCAATTGACTATATCTTGGGAGTGAATAACATTAATTTAGTTTTGTTTTAATTTAGCAGAAGTTAAGAGTGGTTAAACCAAGTCTCAATGATGGCGAATAATTGGTAGCAGACTGCAGTAAGAATGTAGAGGAAACAGTACAGATAAGAGTAGCATCATTAGCAAATTTACAAGAGCAGCGTGGGAGGGGGTGGTTATGTAGATTATTTATGAAGACATTGAAAAGAAGAAGACCAAGAAGTGTGTTGACCAAAGATGTCATGATGAAAATAAGTTTAGAAGTGTGTTACTTGTTGTGAGGAGAGGGAGACATGGTAAAATGTGTGGTGGCCTGGACAGATGAAGAGAAGTGTGGTGAGAAGTGAGATGATCATTGTTAAGCATCAGGTCAATGTGATCCATACATTTTATGTAACATGAAATTTCTGGAACAAGTGTTTTGCTATTTTATCTATTATTAAAACATGAAAAGATTGTTATTTATATCCCATGATTTTTATAGCTATTTATATAATATGCTTCTGTTAACCAGCAGATGGCGCATGGACATTGATGTACAAATGAATCAAGGAACGTATAATCTTTATTAACTTATATTTATTTACTTACACTCATGAGCATCCTGTTTTAATCTAAATGTGTTTTAAATTAATTTTATAGTCATTATATTTTTGGCAATAAGTACTAATATAAATAATTTTTATTACAATTTGAAAGGTTTAATTAACTTATTTTATATTAGAAATTCATGTTGATTGGCTCAATGTTTTTTGTTGTCATAGGTTTGATTGTATATAAAAGGACTGTCTTTCACTCTAACCCACATCTGATGAAGTGTGATGAAACGAAAATGGATTTTCAAACAGCGTTAATGGAGATTGAGTGTTTTTACTGTGAATTTTTCTTTAATAAAACGTTACATATACTGGTTGCCTTCGTCCGTGGCTTTATTGGGTCGCTTTCAGTGCACCTTTCGTGGTTTCAGCAGGTCAATGTGAAAATAAGGTGCGTCAAAGTGAATACGTTTTAGAGGACAGTCTAATGTCATTAAACTGTTGCAGATAGTAGTTATAAAAGTGGTGAGGATGTATAAATGTAAGGATGTGAGGGTGGTGGCTGGGGAATTAAGGGTGGACGGGGAGTGACTCTTGCATTAACAAAAGTCAATCAGTCTGGTCATGTGCACCCCAATTGCATTCAGTATGGAAAATAAGCAGGAGAAAGTTGAAATGAATGCCCCCTGCCTTTTTTATGTGCTTTACATATTTTATACAAGTATTATTTAGGAAAAAGATGATAATCAGGCAGAGCTTGCTAGTTGCTGCACCAGGGAGTCACCCATAGTAGACAGAATGTAATGAGGGAACTCTGACCACAGGTAGAGTTCATTTTGCCAAGAGATTTAAAATGACAATGGTGTTGGGTCAGGACTTGGCAACCCCAGTATGTCTTCTGTTTCACAAATAGAATCTACAACCAATTCAATACGGTACAAGTAAAATAATCACCTGCAATACTGGTCCATAGGGATTGAGTAATTCAGGTAGTTACATACCTGAGAAGACCTGGAGAAGGAGGAGTATTGCATGCACTGAACTTTGGCAGGCTGGAAACAGGCTGTAGACATGGCAAACTTAGACCGATCTTGCAATGTCATTCTGTCTCCTAAAAACAGAGTGAGACGATTGGATAAGAACAGAACATAAATAGTGCTGAAAGTCAGAGTTCAGAGGAAAGTATGTTAATTAGGGAACAGCTATATGAAATTAAACTTTTCTTATATACATTATCTATATGCATTTGAAAGTAAAACATATGAAATTCTGCAAACATAGTTAGTTTAACTTACAGATAAAATATGACATGAATTATATATAATTGTTTGCATACAGACTAAGGATGACCATCATCAAGGAGTTGTCTGCAAATGTAAAGCCATAATATCAATTTGTGACAAAGCAACTGCATAAGATGACATAGATCGTTCTGTTGCAAGACGTCAACACTGGCTGGAACAACTTAAAATACTCCTGAATCCAAATAAAAGTAAATTAACAGTATTTCCATCTCATCGGACTATTGCAACTTAATACTATTATCAGTCAATAATACTAGAATTAGTACAAAATATAAAAGGGAATAATAATAGACCATTGAATAAGATGTGATCAGTATACCCAACATGCCTATTAAACGGCTTACCATAAACATCCTTAACAGAATATGCATGCAAAATTATAGCTCAGACCTATTTCCTCCCTAGTCTTAAATACGCCTCATCGGTTTTTGTTAACTTACAGTCCTCTCAGCTAACAAAACTGGAAAAGTCAAAAAAATTGCCATGTTTGGTACTTCACTCCCTTAACTGTCAGAGTAATCTAATCTCTTAGTCTTTTTCTCATGTTAAAACTGCTCACAACTTTCCTTATACCATGAAGAGATGCTTTGCCACCTGACAGTTATTAAAATGGTACACACCCGTGAGAATTGCACTCAGTAAACCAGTACTAAGTAATTTATTTATCCTTTTTCAAGCTCTTTTATCAGGATAACCACTGCTTATTATTCAAAAACATTGCTGCATGTGGTAGAAATGAGTGTGCTACAAGTGGAGTGGTATACGTTGCGAAGTACACATCAGGTAAAGCATTTTATGTGGGCAAAACTGAATGGCAGATTCAGCAACACATTTACCAAACATTTTTATGTAATGAAAAATGCTGATAATAATAATAATGCACCTTTTAGACATTGCCTTAACTGTCTGGGATTTAAAAGGGTTGGTTTTCTTTTTTGGAAAAGCGTGATCAAGACCCAAGATGGGGTGACTAGGAAAGCAGAACTGAATAAAAGGGACTCTTCTGGCTAATTCATATGAATGCCACTAAGAACCCAGGAATAAATGAAAATATTTCAATTACCAGTATACTGAAATTGAGAGGAAATCATTTTTTTTATTTTTGACAGTTATAATATTTCTGTAATTGATCTGGTTTTGTGAGTACTTACATACATATACATACATACAAATATTTCAAGCACAGGCATTAATGCCATTCTAGCTTTCCAATATACCAAAACACTTGTTCCCATAATAAGTGTCCAGGTTGTAGCAGTACTTGCTTTAATGTAATTCAGTAGTCTGTTCCATGCATCAGCTACTCTGTCAGAGAACCAGTTAGTACACTTCTCATTCCTATAGAATCTTCTACATAGGTTGTCTGATGATTCTCTAGTACTTTTTGATAACCCCAAACATTCTCAGAGGTAGTTGTCCCTAAATGCCCAATATACCTGAATAAGGTCTCCTCTTAGCTATCTGTAAGAGGCACTGTACAAGTTCATATAATCTATTATTTCATAGTAATTTAAATTTTCACATCCATGGATGCTCATGGTATATTTCTGTTGTACTCTTTCCAGTTTACTCATGCTTGTTTTCTTATAAGGTTTCCATATTGTTATTCCATACTGAAGTTTGGGTTTAATGTCACTAACAAACAAGTACTTCATTATTTTTGATTTCCTAGACTTTATAAATCTTTTTATACAACCTATAGTTCTATAATGATCATTAACCAATTGGTTGACATGATTAGAAAAACTCATAGCTGAATCTACCCATATACCCAGATCCTTAAATGAGACTATAGTTTCAATGACATCCGGGGAGCTGTATTAAATATTCACCTTTAAGTTTATGTTTACCAAATCTCATATGGTTAGTTTTTGATGCATTTATCAGTATATTATTTTCCTGTTCCCAAATGGTCAATTTAGTCAAGTTATTGTGCAGACATGCCTTATCAGTAACACACATGATCAGTTTACCCAATTTCAGGTCATCTGCATATAGACTGTAGAACACCTCAGATGAAAAAGTTAGGTCTGAAAAATACAATCTAAACATGTAAGGGCCTAGGACTGAGCCCTGTGGGACACCCTCACTTTAACCAAGGATTTCACCTGTCCAGTTGCTGTATGATACTTGCCATGTCCTATTTGTAAGCCATGCAGCTATCCATCTTACCAAGAGTACATCAATACCTAGTTGTACTAATTTATTGATCAATATTTTGTGTATGACCCTGTCAAATGCTGAAGTTAAATCTATATAAATTACATCACAACAGAATTTTTCTTTCATAGCTGTTATTAGAACATCATGTTACAGGTGGAAATAAATCTATTTTCAACATATGCATGATGATATCTGTTTTTTATTACTTATTTATTGACATTTGTTAACTGGGTTGGTCCTACTGGGCCAGTAGCCCATTTTCAGTGGAGACCTGAGGAGAAAAGCTCCCGATTATAAACAAGTTAATAATTAAAAAATTCAGATTCACACTCCAGAACAATTTACATTATCTGTGGAGACCAGAGGGCAATATCTCCAAGATTACAAAATAGAGTCTCATATTAAAAAAAGATTATTTATTTATTTATTTATTTCCAGTTTGATTATTGGGGAAGTCCACTGGGGCTCAGAGAGCCCATTTTCAGTGGAGGCTCGGGGAGAAAAGCTCCATGACAAAGAATACAGATTAAGATTTAAAAACAGTAACAATTAAGAACAAGTTACAAATATATGAATTCAAAGCAAAGCATAAGCAATTTAGACAATTGTGGAAAATCTTTCCTTGTATAGAGTCATTTAACATACAGTCATGCATATAGAGTAAGAAGCTATTTACAATATTTACATAATTAATATCTTTGGGAATTAGCATTGAACGGATATAGTAAGTTATAATGTTTAGGAATGCAGGGGGAAAACCTGTTGGGGCTAAGAGCTTAACACAGAAATTAGGTAGGGTGAAAGCACATGCATTTCCGTTCGGAGGACAGGTAGGTGAATAGCTGTGATTTAAAGTTCTCTCTGTTTGGCAGGGTTCTTAGTGTTGAAGGGAGAGAATTTCATTTCCTACCTAGGGAGTAAGAAAGAAGAAGTTGGCCAGCAGCTCTTTTAGGTTTATGGATCATTATTAAGTTTTGCTTTTCTGATCTTAGAGTTCTGTTAGGGGTGTAGGGTGGAAGGATGTTTTGTCAGAGCTGGGCATTTTTTCGGGTAAAATAGGAGTCTGTGTGCAGTGGTAAGTTGGAGGTAGTCTAGGTGGTTTGGGAGTTCTAGCCAGTTCAGAGATTGGAAGGAGAGGCAGTGATGGGTAGCATTGTTGGCTTTGGTGGCAAATCTGAAGATTTTATTGTAGCAGATTTCAAGTTTAGAGGTGGTGGAAGATGTCAGGTTTGTTAGTAGAGGGGCTCCATACAATAGGGAAGGCAGAAGGTAAGTAGTGCCCAGGGTATGCCTAGTGGAGGAGGTGAGGAAGCGATTGTTCCTATATAGCATCCCTAACTTTTGGTGGGTTTTCTTTATGTTTTGTTGAATATGGATGTTGAACCTGAGGTGTTCATCTATTGTAACACCTAGGAGTTTGGCGAAGGGGACCACATCGATGGGGGAGATGGTTAGGCTGAGAACTTGGAAGGAATTTTTGTCGTATGAGAAAGATTTTGAGGTAGAGAATAGGATTATTTTAGATTTGTTTGCATTGAGAGAGAGGTGATTTTGGTGCATCCAGGTCTCAGTAGTTGAGAAGGTGATTTGGGTTTTAGTTATGGAGGTTAGAGGCAGAGCAGACTAAGGCTGAGTCATCAGCATATTGAATGACTTTTGCGTTAGGAATAGCGGAGTGGAAATTATTGATAAAGATGTTAAATAACATAGGTCCGAGGATAGAGCCCTGAGGGACGCCAGTTGTGGTTGGTAAGAAAGGAGATGTGGCTTTATTCCATTTGGCAGCCTGAGTCCTATCAGACAGGTAACTTGAGAACCAAGCTAGAGTGTTTTGGGAGAGATTAAGGTTTGAGAGATGACAGAGAAGGTGCTGGTCGGAAACAGTATCGAAAGCTTTAGAGAGGTCTAGGAGCACTGTGGATAATAAGTGTCTGGAGTCTCGGGCTTGATTGATAGTTTCTAGGAAGGAAAGTAATGCGGTCATAGTGCTATGCCCAGGGCGGAAGCCATGTTGGGCATGGGTAAGGAGTTGGTTTTGGGTAAGAAAAGGCATGAGTTGGAGATGAATACATTTTTCCAGTATTTTGGAGATAGGTGAGAGTAGTGCAATGGGACGGAAATTTGAGATGTCTGTGTTTTTGCCTCCCTTGTGGAGAGGAAGAATAAAGGTGGAATGCCAAAGTTTGGGGATGTAGGATTCCTTTATGGATCTATTGATAAGGATGCTAATTGGGAATGCTATTCCATCAGCAGCCGATTTTAGGAAGAAAGAGAGAATGTTATCGGGTGCATTGGAGCAGGGTTTGAGTTTGGATAGCAGTCTTTTTATGAGAGTAATGGGGACAGGTTTGAGCTTGAACATAGGAGGAGAGTTATTGGGGGATTTAGAACTAGGAAGTTGGTGGGAAGAGTTATTGTTGGGAAAAGTCTTGGTCAAGTTAGATATAGAGTCTATAAAAAATTAGTTAAATTGTGATGCTAATTCAAGGTCGGATTTAATTGGGTCAGGGCAGGGGTTATTTTTGGAGCCTGGGTTAAGAAGTGAGTTTACAGAATTCCAGAATTGCTTAGGGTTTTGGTATGGTTGGACTGGAGCTTTATATAATAAGATTTTTTGTCATTGGTGATTTGCTTTTTTGCAAGGTTACGGAGCTCTGTGTACTGGAGATGGGTTTCAGGCAGTTTATTCTTTTGGAAAAGCTTCCAGAATTTATCTCTTTGATGCATAGTTTGCTTTGTTTCTTTAGATAGCCAGGGAGTAGTAATTGTTTTTATACTTTTGTGTCTTAGTGGGGCTAGGGAGTTTAGAGTGTCTGGGAAGGTAGTATTGAAGCAGTCTATGGCTTTGTCAAGTGGGAGGGTTTTGAGAATGTTCCAATTCATTTGTTTGAAAATATTGGAGAAAGTTTTGGGGTCAAATTTGCTGAGGTTGCATGTAAGAATGTATTGATGCTGATGAGGAGTAGAGGTGGTTGCCCGGTGAATAAAAGCTGGGAGATGGTCACTAATGGTGCCAGAATTGGTGATTTTGTTAGGATGGGTGACTAAGATCCAGTCAAGAATGGATCCTGGGGGATTTGTTTTATTGGGTCTGGTGATGGAGGGGATCACTTAAGTAAAATTATAGAGGTTAATGGATAGGGAAGGTAAGGGGCTTTTGATTTTATTCCAGTCAATATAAACATCGCCTAGTATTGTAGGTTTCATAGTGTATTTCTGTTGAGGCCCATAGGAGTATATCTTCAAGGATAGTGGTGTTGTTACTGGGTGAGATGTATAAGGCAATGACACAGATGCGTTTGTGATTATTTATTTTTAGCAGACCGGCTGTTAATTCTGTGTTGGGGAATTGGGGAATAGGATTTGGAAGGGGAATTAAGGTGAGAAAATGAAAGTATATTAAAGCTGTACCACCACCTTTTCTATTTAAGCGGTTACGTCTAAGAGTGTGAAATCCAGGGGGTAGGATTTCAGAATCAGAGATGTGGGGTTTGAGCCAGGTTTCAGAGATGGCTATGATGTCGGGTTGGTTGTGGCTTAGCCATGCTTGGAATTGGTGTATTTTATTATTGCGACTCTGGGCATTGATTGTGAAGAATTTAAGAGTATTGTAGGGGAAGGAGGAGAAGAGGGAGGAGGAGGGGTGTTGTTGATTATGAGTGGCTGAGGTCCAGGGTTGGGATGGATGTCTCCAGCTAAAAATAGGTTGCTGAAAGATATTTTATATTTTATTTAAAGATAATTTATATTCAAGAAATATTACAGCATGTATGTTAGTACAAACTTCAGGAACATGTAAAAGTTAGAGCACAAAAAAAATGAAAAACATTATAGCGCAAGAACAAATGAAAAACAATTACATCTTACATAAACTAGATAGAATTTGTTGAAAGAGATTAAACAAATACTTTCAACACATTATAACCAGTGTACAGTGTGAGGAAGATGTGTTAACTAGGAACCTCATAGTAGATAGAAGTATAATAATAGGGGGAGGGTACTGAAGGAATTTCTAGAGGTGGGAGTATGAAACAACTGAAAAATGGAGTTTAGGTTGGGTCATGACAGGGACATGTCTTGATGTTGAGAAAATGAAGTTTAAGTTCTTTTTTAAAGTGTTGTGGGTGGGTAATAGAGCGAATATGTATAGGGAGTTTGTTCCAAGATTGGGCTACAGAGCATTTATACAGAAGTTTACCTCATTTTTTTTTTTGAATGGTAAATATCTAAAAGTTGTTGGTTAGAGCTATGTAGGGTCCAAGATGGGGAGTAAGGGGATATGAGGGAGGATAGAGGAGGGCATGAAGATGGTTTATAAAGAATGGTGTGTAATACTTGAAATTGTGATAGCAGGAGTTGTTAGGAAAGTTCAAGCCATTGGAGGGCATTTAGAGACAGGCAGCGGTGAGAGTTATTAGGAGAGCACTGAATGAATTGGGCTATTTTGTGGTATGGTTTGAGCAAGGTTGTGCACTGGATATTAATTAGAATTGAGACAGCATATAGAAGGGAGGGAAGGAGATGTACCTGAGCCAGGGAGAGTCCGGCATTGGAGTTTAGGAATGTTTTATTACAATATAGTAGTCCTAGTTTTTGGTGAGTTTTTTTCATACATTGTAGTAAGTCATGGTTAAACTTAAGTTCATCATCAATGATGACACCTAGGAGTTTTGTGTGAGGTTCGGGTTTAATGATAGTGTTATCCGAGGATGTAATGGTAAAAGTAGATTTGTGATGAGAGAGGGACTGAGGGAGAAAGAGCAGAAGCTTGGTCTTTTTCGGATTAAGAATGAGTAGATTGTCGGATAGCCATTTTCAGTAGATAAGAAGGTATTTTGGGTTAGGGTAAGCAGTACAGAGATATTATTGGAGGTAAAGATGAGAGTAGAGTTGTCTGCATATTGGATAAGAGTGGATTGTTGGCAGGATGTGTGTTAATGTTCCTTTTATTCTGATAAAGTCAAATTATCTTGAAGTGATGAAAGAGCTCGGTAATAATTTTTTTATCTTCTGTGGTATGGACCGAACTGGGTGGGTTACCTGGCAGGGAGTGATGGGTGTATCCATCATGGTGGGTGGTCATCAAGGATGCTGCCTGAAGGGAGGCATGATCCAAAGAGAGGAATAGCCCCCAGAAATATGAGTTGATGAGCACAGGGAAGGGGTGGGAACAAGGGTAGGTCATAATGTAAAAATCCCCCAACTTATGGGTGATGACCAAGACCCCTGGGATGCCCTTAAGATCTGCACTGGCTCCAGCTGATAACAAAGCAAGTTCTAGGATGATGCAAGTGTAGGTAGATCCAGCAGTGGATGATGGGGACTGGGGTAGGAGTGCTATAAGAAAAAGCAAGAGATAACAAAATAAAGAAATAAATCTTACACTTTTATTATATGTCCTAATATTCATAGGTTCATAGTAAATACTAGGTTAGCTGCTCTTGTGGACCATTTTAAGCCAAGCCAATTTATTTTTTAAATGTGAGAATAAAGCCCTATACCTTGTGACTCCAAGGTAAACACCTTAACCATTACATCAACTCCCAACCTGGACTTCAATGTATTCTCTTCAGGGGAAATGGATACTGCACAAAGCATTACACAGGCAGGCAGGCAGGCAGACACAAACACACACACATGCACACACACACACACACACACACACACACACACACACACACACACACACACACACACACACACACACTCGCACATTTGCACACACGCACACACACACGCACGCACGCATGCACACACACACACACACACACACACACAAGCACATTCGCACTCACGCACACGTGCACACGTGCACGCGCGCACACACACACACACACACACACACACACACACACACACACACACACACACACGCGCGCACACACACACGCACACACACACAGTATATAGTATATGTAACACGATGATCACCTGCTAAGTTATATAATCCTGAGAGTTATAGTATATTTTCACTGTTAGCTCATTCAAATATATGTAATGTGGAACTTTTCTCTCTTGGTCTATACTGAAAGGGGTCTTTGCCCAACTGGACTTCACTTACCTAGTAAACAAAGACAACAAATCAATAAATGTGAACTTTCCACCTAGGCCATGATTTGTAGATTTTTATAATAAATTAGCAAGGTGAGGGGCAATGTACAGGGTGAGGGGAGCATGCAGCATGATCTCACAAGGCTGAAAATAGTGCATAATGGAGTGCACGCTAATTAGCACACAGTGACTTGGAAAGAAGAGCTCCATGTAAATGAGTCATATGGGGGTATGCAAATTATGAAATCCAAAATAGCAGACTGAGTCAGAATTGTATAGAAGAGGTATATTATGCCAAAGCGCATACCCATTTTTTACACATAGAGTTATGGTGTATGTGAGTGGAGTAAATATAACTATATTTAAGTGTCATGTGATTATGGCTGATTGAAAAGTGGGTTGTGGGCCATTTCATTGTGGACAGTGAGACTGTTTGGCACCTTGTTGAACTGTGCTACCCAGAAAGGAAATCCAGAAGAATGTATGGCATGCCCCTTCCTATGGATGTTAAGTATGTGAAGCTTTAATCATCTTAGCTACAGTGACCTTTTGATGACCTACATGGGGCACATTAGGAGTATGGAAGACCTCAGCACCCCTAATCCAGAATCAACTCCTCAGCATTGTACTGCAGCATGAGGAGCAGCATGTCTGGCTCCCTAAGAGTGCAGATGTGGGAAGCAGCATCATGCAGGCATTCTATGACATTTTCACTTTATTAAGACTCATTCTTTGTTTGCCCAATGCAGTTAAGGCCTTGCCTTGTTCAGAGTGACTGCAAAACAACAACATAAAGGGCATCCACCTTCTTAAGTACCAAGTGGTCCGCAATGCTCAAGGCATTATTTATAATGTGTCTGTGCACCACCTGGGAACTATCATGATTCTCAGATCTGACTGATGTCTGACCTATGCAAAGGTTCCTGTGAGTGCATTATCCACAGGGCCTTCTAGCTGGAAGGAGCACAAACAAGCTCGACAGACAGATCTATACATGCAAGTTCCATTTAAGCCATGCTAGCAGTGAGCAGGCCACATACAATATGTTGTTCTCTGTGTGTTGCATGTGATGTTGGACATGCTCTAGAGCTGTGGATAATGACCTCAGTCTGCAACTTGGAGACCATACAGGAAATGATTTATAACACAGCATATGATGAACTGTATAATACAGTGGAGTGAGTGATCAGACTACTCAAAGGATGTTTCTGTTGTCTAGATACATCATGAGGGGCACTGCATACAGTTCTTAAATCTGCAGCAAGATTTTTATTGTGTGCATCATGCTATACAACATGGCATAGTAAAAGCAGTGGGAGGGGCAGGTTAATATCCTGGCAGAACCTTCCATGCATGTTATTCCAGCAGCAGAAGTGCAAGCTGGAGAGTCAGGTGAGGAAGACACCGCAACAGCAGCATCACAGCCAAAACAGAGGCAAGCACAGTAGACTACAACACTGGCAATGAGGTGGCATTTGGTCCACAGCTGTGGGCCATGGCATTGACAAAACAGAATCATTTGATGCATGCTTAGCACATCCAGAATATAATGGCAGTGCTTAGACTGACCATACTGTGCATTAGCCATAACCATATCCATACAAGTTCAGGGGTAAGAAGGGTGTGGTCATTATCACTTGCATAAGCAGTTGGGGGGACACAGTGACAGGTAAATGTAATACTGTGAGTTGGGATAGGGTCATGGAAGATGAACACAATAACCACATATTCTGGGAGGTTATAGGAAATCAGAGAACACATCCTCTAGTGGCGGGGTCAGGCTGTGATGATTTTACTGTTGGCTGTGTCCATTGTATTGGCTTGTCATGTTAGAGCTTAATGTGATTCATGTCAGAAAAGGGGTAAAACTACGAGACCATGAGCATTCACCCTTATGGGGTGTATCTTATGATGAGCACAGTCACTCTGGAATGACAACTTTTGTGGCCACAGGTGACAAGGAAGGGGTAGAACTATATGTATGTGTACATGTAACCCAATAAGGCCTCCAAAGTGTTGAGCTGGAGAAGTGCCATCAGCTTTGATCTGCGGGATACCCATAACTGTATGTGGCAAGCTATTTATCTACAGATGATGGTACGGCTGTGTCCTCAATGTATTAGCAGTCTGATCTGAGACAGTCTGTGCATGACTTCCCTGCATCTTAACCCTTTCATGGACATGGAAGCCATGACCTCTGGACCATGTTGGAATGGTTACTGATATGGGCCACCTGCAATTTATAATGGAAAGTAGAGTTTAGTGGTCCATTATTAGTGTGAATCATTTTCTGTCAAGGTACTGAATAAAATTCTTTAAGCCCCTCCCCTCACTCAGGGGGGCATAAATCCATTCAGTTGTAATCAATGATTAGAAAGAAAATGCAATTAATTTCTTAGTGTCTTTGTGAACTTGTAAGTCAAAATTCTCTCTCTTCCCCAGTGCAAACCATAATATACCAATCTGATGGACAAGCAAAGATTAAAGTATCTAAGTACTTCATTAGATGTTATCATTTTCTTGGTTGCCAAGAAGGTCTTTTTACAACTGTCTGTCCATTTCCAGGTAAACTTATTTATTTATTTCTTTCACTTTGGTTACAGGGGAAGTCCACTGGGCCCAAGTGTGCCCATTTTCAGAGGAGGCCTGGGGGGAAAAGCTCCATAAAGCATAAAACAGTAAGGTTACAAAAGTATAAAAGTTACAGACTAAAGTACAGTTTACAAATATGTACATTCAGTATCAGGCTTGATCAGCAAAGTTAATTATGATATATCTGATGGCTGTACTGTATAGATTAATTTGAAATACACCTTCATTACATTTGAAGTGTAGGAACATTGTACATACAATCATTTAAAGTAAGGATGGAAACACTTTATATGCACTCATTTGAAGTAAGATGCTATTTACAATATTTGCAAAGTTGAAATTGTGTATTGAGTAGCTATGGGAGTTGCAGAGAGCTTGAGTCAACTCTAGGAAATAGTTATTGGAGTAATATAGAGATTAGGAACCCAGGAGAAAAACCTCCTCAGGGCATTTATTAAATAAAATTAGATAGGGTGAAAGCAGGTGCATTTTTATTTGGCGGACAGGTAAGTGAAAAGCTGGGTTTTGAAGTTTTCTGAGTTTGATATTGTCCTAAGTGTGGAAGGACGAGAATTCCATTTCTTGCCTAGTGAGAAAGAGAGGGGAAGTTGGCCAGCAGGTCGTTTAGATACTTATCAATAATTTGATACCTATATTCAACAAAATATAAAGAAAACCCACCAAATTTTGTAACCTTACTGTTTTATGCTTTATGGAGCTTTTCTCCCCAGGCCTCCACTGAAAACGGGCACACTTGGGCCCAGTGGACTTCCCCGGTAACCAAAGTGAAATAAATAAATAAATACGTTTACCTGGAAATGGACAGATAGTAGTAAAAACTATGAACCCAGAGCTGCTAGATATGCTACACCTAAAGAAATCCCAATCCCTCCATGGCACACGCTCCAGGGACCTAAGCCTCATTACCACAATAAACAGAACATGTTGGAGGGACAGGTTCTAACCCAGAGACTTCCCATACTCTGGAACAAACTTCCCATTCAAGTCAAGCAGAGCACTTCACTGGCCCTCTTTAAGAGAAATCTTGACGAGTGGATGGGCAATAGGAAGTTCACCCTGGGAATCACTTCAGTGGCTTTGCTTGACAGGGGCACTGGGAACTAACTTTGGATGGCATGATGCTAGGGAATCTTCTTGGGCTAGGCTTATATAAGCTCCAGGGCCGTTAGCCTAGTACACACCTATGAACCTATGAACATTTATTTGTGGTGACATACAAGTCTGCGTGCTGTCGTAAGTTGGAGGTAGTCTAGGTAATTGGAGAGTTTTAGCCAGTTTAGAGAATGAAGGGTAAGGCAGTGATGGGTGGAATGTTTAGATCTAGTGGAAAACTTAGAGAGCTTATTATAGCAGTTTTCTAGTTTAGAGGTGATAGTAGAGGTCAGGTTAGTTAGAAGAGGGGCTCCATATAACAGGGATGGGAGAAGGTAGGTAGTAGCCAGAGTATGTCTAGTAGAGTTGGAGAAAAAGATTGTTCCTGTATAGCATACCTAACTTTTGGTGGGTTTTCTTTATATTTTGTTGAATATAGGTATCAAACTTGAGGTGTTCATCAATAGTAATGCCAAGAAATTTTGCGAAAGGGACCACTTCTATAGCAGAGTTGGTTTGGCTAAGGACTTTGAATGAATTTTGTCATAAGAGAAAGTCTTAGAGGGAGGGAATAGTAGAATTTTAGATTTATTTGCATTTAGTGAGAGGTGGTTTTGTCACATCTAATTTTCAGTAGTTGAAAAAGCAGTTTGGGTTTTAGTCAGTAGTTCAGGGAGGTTTGAGGCAGAGTGGACTAACGTTGAGTCATCTGCATATTGAATAACTTTGGTATCAGGAATAGCAGAGTGAAAGTTATTGATAAAGATGTTAAAAAGCATAAGTCTGAGGATGGACCCTTGAGATATGCCAGTTGAGGTAGGTAGTAAGGAGGAGGTGGTGTTCTTTTATTTGACTGCCTGAGATCTGTCTGGCAGGTAGCTAGAGAACCAGGATACAGTATTTGGTGAGAGATGTAGGTTTGAGAGATGATAGATAAGGTGTTTATGGGAAACAGTATTGAAAGCTTTAGAAAGTTCAAGAAGAACTGTGGAAACTGTGTTTTGAATCTCGGGCTTGGTTGACAGTTTCTGAAAAGGAGAGTAGAGCGGTTATAGTGCTATGGCCTGGGCAGATGCCATGCTGGGTATATGTAAGGAGTTAGTTTTGGGTCAGGAAAGGCATAAGTTGGAGGTGGATACATTTTTCTAAGATTTTGGAAATTGGTGAGAGCAGAGCAATGGGATGGAAGATTGAGATATTGGTGTTTTTGCCTCCTTTGTGGAGAGGAAGAATGTAGGTTGAATGCCAGCGTTTGGGTACATAGGGTTCCTTTATAGAGGTTTGAATGCCAGCATTTGGGTACATAGGATTCCTTTATAGAGGTTGAATGCCAGCGTTTGGGTACATAGGATTCCTTTATAGAGGTTGAATGCCAGCGTTTGGGTACATAAGATTCCTTTATAGAGGTTGAATGCCAGCATTTGGGTACATAGGATTCCTTTATAGAGGTTGAATGCCAGAGTTTGGGTACACAGGATTCCTTTATAGAGGTTGAATGCCAGCATTTGGGTACATAGGATTCCTTTATAGAGGTTGAATGCCAGAGTTTGGGTACATATGATTCCTTTATAGAGGTTGAATGCCAGCATTTGGGTACATAGGATTCCTTTATAGAGGTTGAATGCCAGCATTTGGGTACATAGGATTCCTTTATAGAGGTTGAATGCCAGAGTTTGGGTACATATGATTCCTTTATAGAGGTTGAATGCCAGCGTTTGGGTACATAGGATTACTTTATAGAGGTTGAATGCCAGCATTTGGGTACATAGGATTCCTTTATAGAGGTTGAATGCCAGCGTTTGGGTACATAGGATTCCTTTATAGAGGGTGAATGCCAGCGTTTGGGTACATATGATTCCTTTATAGAGGTTGAATGCCAGCATTTGGGTACATAGGATTCCTTTATAGAGGTTGAATGCCAGCATTTGGGTACATAGGATTCCTTTATAGAGGTTGAATGCCAGAGTTTGGGTACATATGATTCCTTTATAGAGGTTGAATACCAGCGTTTGGGTACATATGATTCCTTTATAGAGGTTGAATGCCAGCGTTTGGGTACATAGGATTCCTTTATAGAGGTTGAATGCCAGCGTTTGGGTACATAGGATTCCTTTATAGATCTGTTGGTTATGATGCTGATCAGCAGCACATTTTGGGAAGGAGGAGGGATTATTATCAGGAGCATTGGAGCAAGGTTTAAGTTTGGATAGGAGTCTTTTTTAAGAGATTACTAGAGACAGGTTTAAGCTCAAACATAAGGGAAGAGTTATTAGGGAGGTTAGATGAAGAGGAATGGGGGATAGGTGAATTATTGTTGGGGAAAGTCTTGGTCAGGTCAGAAATAGTTTCAATAAAAAATGAATTACATTTGGAGACTAATTCGAGGTCAGATATACTTGGGTCAGGACAGGGGTTATTCTTGGAGCCAGGATTGAGAAGTGAGTTTATGGATTTCCAAAATTGTTTGGGGTTATTGTTATTATTGGACTGAAGCTTAATATAGTAGGATGTTTTGTTCTTAGTGATTTATTGTTTTGCAAGGTTACGGAGTTGTTTGTATTCGAGCAGGGTTTTGGGCAGTTTGTTGTTTTGGTAAAGCTTTCAGGATTTGTCCCTTTGATGCATAATTTGTTTAGTTTCTTTGGATAGCCATGGAGCAGTATTAGTTTTTATCCTTTTGTTTCTTAGTGGGGCTAGGTAGTTTAGAGTGTCTAGGAAGGGTATTTAGAATTTGCCAGTTCATTTGTTTGAGAATATTTGAGAAAGTTGTAGGGTTGAAGTTGATAAGGTTGCGAGGGAGAATGTATTGATGCCGATGTAGGGTAGAGCTAGTTGAGCGATGAATGAAGGCTGGAATGTGGTCGCTAATGGTGTCGGGAATGGTGTCAGAGTAGGTTATTTTATTTGGATGGGTGACTAGTATCCAGTCTATAATGGATCCTGGGGGGTTTGTTTTATTGGGTCAGATGATGGACAGGATTACTTGAGTAAAGTTATAGAGGTTAATGGATAGGGAGGGAGAGGGACTATTGATCTTATTCCAGTCAATATTTATGTCTCCTAGAATGTATGTTTTATAATTAATTTCAGTTGAGGCCCATAAGAGAATATCTTCAAGGGCAGAGATGTTATTACCAGGTGATATATAGAAGGCAATGATGCAGATATTCTTGTGTTTATTCATTTTTAATAGACCAACTGTTAGTTCGGTATTGTTGAATTGAGGGATTGGATTTTGGAGGTTAATTAAGGTAAGATTAGAGTAGATTAGGGCAGTGCCGCTGCTTTTTTTATTTAATTGGTCAGTTCTGAGAGAGAGTAAAATCCTGTAGGTAGGATTTCAGAGTCAGAGATATGGGGTTTGTGCCAGGTTTCGGAGATGGTTAAGATGTTAGTTTGGTTACGGCTTAGCCATGCTTGAAATTGGTGTAATTGGTGGTGAAAGAATTGCACAAAAGTGCATTCAGTGAATACAGAACTACTAAGGGACTAGGCGGAAATCTAGAATAGTAGCTGACTCATCTTAGGTATAGTGTCTACTGCAATGCACTCCGAAGCTTGGCTGGCTTTAGATAAGGGCAGTAGAATCATATTGTGAGAGGGAGTGAGTGCCCCTCACACACACACACACACACACACACACACACACACACACACACACACACACACACACACACAAACACACACACACATGTGCGCATGCACACACACACACACACACACACACACACACACACACACACACACACACACACACACACACACACACACACACACAATTGTTGACCATGCCCTTGGTTTCTGGCTTGTCTTTAAAAAAAAAAGAAGTAAGTTGTTCTGCAAATTTGAGCCACACAAGCCTGCACGTTTCTGGCTAGGCAGGTGGTATAATGTACAAAATTAGCTGAACTGCAGTTGCCTTTTTTTCTTTTTTTTTTGAATATCCAATTAGACTGGACCTGCAGGTTACAAATGTTCTCCGTTAGGTTGTCTACTTCTTTTCCTTTTGGCTGCTCCTGTTAGGGGTTGCCACAGCAGATCACCTGTTTTCATTTCTTCCTGTCATCTGCATCTTGCTCTGTCACACCAACCACCTTCACCTTATCCATAAACCTTATATTAGTCTCTTCTCCTCTTATCTAGCAGCTCCATCCTTAGTATCCTTCTCCCAATATACCCAGCATCCCACCTCAGTACATGTCCAAACCAATGCAATCTCACCTCTCTAGCTTTGTCTTCAAACCATCCAACCTAAGCTGACCATCTAATATACTCATTTCTAACCCTGTCCATCCACATCACACCCAGTGCAAATCTTAACATCTTTAACTCTGCCACCTCCAGCTCTGACTCCTGTCATTAGTGCCACCATCTCCAACCCATATAACATAGCTGATCTCACTACCATCTTGTAGACCGTCCCTTTCACTCTTAGTGGTACCCGTCTGTCACAAATCACTCCTGACACTTATTCCACCCTGCCTGTGCTCTCGTCTTCACATCTCTTCCACACTCATCCTTACTCTGCTCTATTGATCTCAAGTATTGAAACTCATCCACTTCACCAACTCTACTCCCTGCATTCTCACCATTCCTGTGTCCTCCCTCTCTTTCACACACATATATTCTGTCTTAGTCCTGCTGACCTTCATTCATCTCCTCTCTAGAGCATAACTCCACCTCTCCAGGGTCTCTTCTACCTGTTCCCTATTCTCACTACAAATCACAATGTCATCCACAAACATCATAGTCCACGGGGACTCCTGTCTGACCTCATCTGTCAACCTCTCCATCACAATTGCAAATTAGAAAGGGCTTATAGCTGATCCTTGATGTAATCCCACCTGTACCTTGAATGCATCTGTCACTCCTACCTCAGACGTCACCATTGTCACACTGCCCTTGTACATATCCTGTATCATGCTTACATACTTTTCTGCCACTCCTGATTTCCTCATAGTATGCCACAACTCCTTTCTAGGCACCCTGTCATATGCTTTCTCTAAGCCAACAAAAACACAATGCAACTCCTTCTGACCTTCTCTAAACTTCTCCATCAACACCCTCGGAGCAAACCGCATCTGTAGTGGTCTTTCCTGGCATGAAACGGTACTGCTGCTCACTAATCATCACCTCCCTTCTTAAACTAGCTTCCACTACTCTTTCCCATAATTTCATGCTGTGGCTGATCAATTTTATCCTTCTGTAGTTACTACAGCTATGCACATCACCCTTACTCTTAAAAATTGGTACCAATACACGTCTTCTCCACTCCTCAGGCATCCTCTCACTTCCCAAGATTTCGTTAAACAATCTGGTTAAAAACTCCACTGCCATTTCACCTAAACACCTCCATGCTTCCACAGGTATGTCATCTGGACCAACAGCCTTTCTATTTTTCATTCTCTTCATAGCTGTCCTTACTTCCTCCTTGCTAATCCATTGCACTTCCTGATTCACTATCCCCACAACATCCAGTCTTCTCTCTATTTCATTCTCTTCATTCATCAGCCCCTCAAAGTACTCTTTCCATCTGCTCAACACACTCTCCTCACTTGTGAGTACATTTCCCTCATTATCCTTTATCACCTTTACCTGCTGCACATCTTTCCCAGCTTGGTCCCTCTGTCTAGTCAATCAGTACAGGTCCTTTTCTCCCTCCTTAGTGTCCAACCTTTCATAAAACTCGTCATACACCTTATCCTTAGTCTTTGCCATTAGGTTTGGCCACATGAAATCCATATTGTGGTTGGCTGCAACTGCAGTAGAGACAGGAGCAGAAAGTTGTAGAAAGTCAATAATGAGTGACTGGGAAAAGCTTTTATCTTAAACAAAAGCTGCCATTCCTGCTATTGGAGGGACGACACATTGGATTACCTTTAAAGTTATTAAGGGCAAACTTTTCAACTGACCAAAATTTAGCAGAATGTCCACATTTTAGATTCATATTTTTAATCTACTGTTTTTAATGAAATCTGATTTGCAGTTTTTTGGTAATATTAAGGATTGCAGTCACTAAATAATCACAGACATTTGAATTTCAGACTTCATATTCTTTACAAAATGCTTGCTAATGCATGTGGTATCTGTTATTCTAACAAGTGTCTAAGTTTATAAGGGCAATGTTTAAAAATCTGTCCCTGATTTTGGCCTTTTGATCTCCCATTATTTTAGGATTTTTCCAGAAATATCGAGCAAAAAAAGTATTATTATAGAATCCATAGTTTGCCTTTGTTATGTCCTAAAGACAAGATGGGGTAGTTGTCATTGATCACTATGGAGTGTTTGGTCCTGAGAGTCGGCAAACACCGCAAAGTTGACATCTGAATTGGAGGCATTGATACCCCTTTTTGGACTGTTACTGAGGTATGTGCCTTGAAAGGGACCATAGTTCTCACTTGTTAATTTTGTCAAATGTCCCTGATTTGGGGTAATTCAAAAAATGAATGTTGATATGAAAATTCACGTTCTCTTAGGTTTTAAGTGAATCAATGCAATATTTAAAAATTTTCTATGATTTTGGGCCTTTGCCCCCATTACTTTTTGGAAATGTTCCTGATTCTTAAATAAAGACATTGATCAGTTTAGAAGAGGCTAGGCTGATTTTTTTTGTAAATGCCAACTGAGAATTGATTGTTTTGGGAGTGGGGGAATGCTGTTGCCCTAACAGAAGGAAGAAGATGTAGAAGTAATATCTTTGTCAGTGAGTGTCCTCTGAAACTGTAAATATACTGCTTGTTTGATGCCTGCCAAAGGTTTAAATGTGGCTATATACTAATTACATAAATTAAGAGACAAGCCTAGGATTTTTGAAGAACAGTGGACCCAGACTCAAGTCCAGGTTTTGGAAATGAAAAAAACACAGTCTTTTCCTGGGTTCAGGCGCCTAGGCAGCGAGACCTTTCCCTTGTGGTACATTTGACTCGGGACAAATGGCTGAAATGACATTCAGCTGCAGAGAAATATGGCTGTTTGCAAATTCTTTGTGGGCAAAGAGAAGAATGTGTTGCCATACCTACAACTTCAATAACCAAATGCACAGGGGGAAAACAATGTCCATGGTCCCCAACTGAATATGAGACAGCAGGCAATATGGCAGGCATAAGCAGCAGGCTGGCCAGAGGGCATGTCAGTGGCAGTAAAAATGCAGTTCACAATAGGCAGTACCTTTATAATCAGTGTGCGTGGACCACTACCCTCTTCACAGTGTCTAGGGAACATTACCAAAAATGCATACTGGAGCATAACCGTGACTACATAACCAGGCAGGATTTCCTGCATGCTGTAGCACACCTCTACACGACTTAGTTACACAAGTATGTATTGTACACTAAGCACAACAATCATTACTTCTTCTGCCTCCATGCATTTGGTTACTAAAGCTGTGGGTATGGCAGTATGTGCTTCTCTTTGTCCACAGGGAATTTACAAACAGCCATATTTCTCTGCAGTTGAATGTCACTTCAGCCATGTGTCCCCAGCCAAAATGTACCACAGGGAAATGTCTCGCTATCTAGGCACCTGAACCCCTTTTCCTTTTAAATTAGTGTTAGGAGCCCCCTTCTGCATCAGTTATCTTTTAAATATATAATTTAGAAAATGAAGACAAAGCACTTCTTAACAATATATATATATATATATATATATATATATATATATATATATATATATATATATATATATATATATATATATATATATATATATATGGTTTCACTTCAGAATCCTGAAATATCACAATCCTGGAGTTCATAATCTGGAATCCAAAATCCTGAAAATTCAAAATCCTGAAAACTCAAAATCCTGAATCACAAAATACTGAAATATACAAGACACAAAGAATGACAATATTCCAGTACAAGGGCACAGAGAAACACATAGAAGACACAGGATAGCACTTTTCACCAAGTATGGACATGGAGGCAAGCCCCCCTGCAACCCGCAATATGAGGGGCTGCACCCTCCCCACACCCCCTGCTAATTAAATATATAAACTCATAGATTGCAATCCATAGAAAAAAATGGCAAACATACCATCATGTGTTCATGACTGCCTGTTGTAACCTTAGTAACATTACCTTTTAACTTGCTATACTACAACATAACTCATGATAGTGTAGTGAAGTGCAGTCTTGGAGTTGATATATTTAAGTAGCAGGGGGTGCAGGGGGGCTTGCCCACTGCTTATATTTGGTGGAATGTAATCTGGTTTGTGTTCTCTATAGTCAGTATATGTATATTGTGTGTTTTCAGTCTTTTGGGATTCAGGATTTTGAGTTTTCAGGATTTTGGGCTTCCAGATTATGAAGTTTTCTGAAATTCAGGATTGTGGTATTTCAGGATTCTGAAGTGAAACTATATATCTATATCTATCTATCTATCTATATATATATATATATATATATATATATATATATATATATATATATAAAATATGTAAATGTAAATATGTATATATGTAAATATGTATACGTGTGTGTGTGTGTGTGTGTGTGTGTGTGTGTGTGTGTGCGCGCGCGCGCGCATATATATATATATATATATATATATATATATATATATATATATATATATATATCCAGAAATATGGTGAGTACATCTAAGCATACATAATGGTACTGAAAATACTTAATGAAGGCATCTTTCTTTGACAGGTGTCTGTTTTTTTTTTATCTGTAAAGTAGAAATTGGGGGGCTAACATGGGTGATGCCACACTAAGGCATGCTAGGGCATGTGGCCATGCTGTGAAATACTGTGTCCCCTTGGCTGAACATAGGCAGAGTTAGGTTCGCTATCACTACTCGGTCAGAGCCAGAGCATTTTTTTTACTTTTTTCTCATTTGCTATGCTGTTAACAGGCATGACTGTAGCTGCTCTTAATTTCTAGCTTCTCTGGTCAGTCCTACCCACAGTCTATACAATGAATCACATAGACACAAAGGCTTTATGAAGCTTTACGATTTATTGACTAGATCACAGTGGGTGAGGCCAATCAGAAAGCCCAGATGGAAGGTAATGGAGTTAAAGCATCAGGAGCATGTGTTCGGTGCCATCATTACAAATTGCCCAGTTTGTAGTAGAAAAAAATTTTTCTTTGTCTCTGGCAGTCAACCTGTTTTGATATTTATTTTATTTAACATTTGTTGACTGGGCTAGTCTAGCTGGATATATGTCCATTTTCAGTAGAGGCCCGGGGAGAAAAGCTCCAAAAGAACAAATAATATAAACAAATTACAGTTACAAGGCATTTAGGTTCGTTAACAGATACATTATAGAGCAGATAAGCTAACAACACAGATAAAATACCACTTCCCTTATTTACAAGATTGAAAAGAAAATATTTTTTTTTTTTTTTTTTTTTTAAGAGTAGCAAGTAGGAAGAGGGAAAAATTATAGAATAGGTCTAGGTAAGGAGTGGAAGGAGACTAGTAAAGGAGGAGAATATAAAGAGGAAAAGGAGAGAGAAATGAAGTGCGGAAAGCTTTCAGAAGAGCAGGAAGCAGTTGGAAATCTTTTAAGTGTAGCTGGGTGAAGTAGGCCCAACTTTCATGTAGAATGAGGTTTAAAAAATGAAAAAATAAAGGGTGGAATAACTAAGGAAGAGTCAGATGGTGAAGTAATGGGAGGATAGAGTATTTAGTCAGGGTTGCTGCAGGGACAGAACCAGTGGTTGGTAAGATGAAGTTTAAGTTTCTTTTTGAAAAGTGAAGTAGAGGAGATCTTAGTGAGTTCATCAGGAAGTAGGTTCCAGGTTTTCCCCACTGTATAGGAGAAAAGGGAGTCACCTGCTTTATTGTTGGATTTATGTATGGATACTAAAAGTTTTTGAGCTGAGCGAAGGTTAGAAAGATTTTTATAAGGACTGATAAGATTTGTAAGAACTGGTGTTTTATCGGGGAAATAAAGGATTTTTTGGGTGATAATTAGTTGCTGAATTAAGAACTGATTGTGCAGCTCAAGCCAACCAAGTTGTTTTAAATTTAGGCAGTGGTGTGTTCTAAATGGGGAGCTGGTAGCAAATCTGGCTATAATATTATAGGAGGTAGTCAATTTGTTCAGGTTAGTTTTTGAAAGATTAGTGAATATAAGTGAAGCATTGAAGAGAGTAGAGGTAAGGTGGGTGCGGGCTATGGTAGTTCTGGCTGTGGGAGTGAGGAAGGGCTTGATTTTGTAGAGGGAGCCAAGCTTTTTGTTTATGGATTTAATAGTGGTGTTAATATGAGTGTCATAGTTAAGGCTATGGTTAATAGTAACCCCTAAGAGTTTGGTTGTTGTGTCAGGAGATATAACTGTGCTGTTTTTAGATACAATAGAGAATTGGATAGGAGTAGATTTTTGTGTTGGAGTAAATAGCAGTAGTTTAGTCTTTTTGGGATTGAGGAGGAGACATCGCTGTAAAAACCAGTCTTCTACAAGCTCAAAGACATTTTGGGTGAGGGTTTGAAGTTCAGCTAGGTTTGTGGCTGAGGAGACTAAAGTGGAATCATCAGCATATTGTATGGTTACAGCTTGGGGGATGCTAGAAGCCAGATCATTGATAAATATGGAGAATAAAAGAGGGCCTAAAATAGATCCTTGGGGTACACCAAGGGAGATAGGAAGAGGGGAGGATAGAGTGTTATCCCAGAGCACTGCCTGTTTCCTATTATCTAAGTAAGACTTGAACCACTGCAGTGCAAGAGTGTCAAGTGAGAGTGATTTCAGAAGATTCAAGAGAATATGATGATTTACCATGTCAAATGCTTTTGAGAGATCAATAAAGACAGCAGATGAGAGGATGTTATTATTACGGTTTTTGCTGATGTGATCAGTAAATGAAAGAAGGGCAGTAGTAGTACTATGGGAGGGACGAAAGCCATGCTGGGTGCAAGCTAGTAGTCCATTTTGAAGGAGGTGGTAAAGTAGTTGTTGGTGAATGCATTTTTCCATGATTTTGGCTAAAGGAGAAAGTAGGGCAATTGGACAGAAGTTAGAAAGTTCTGTTGAGTTTCCACCCTTATGAAGGGGGATAATATGTGAGATTTTCCAGATAGAAGGGATAGTACCTTCTTTTATAGTTCTGTTAATTAGGATTGAGATATGGTAGGCAATGACTTTGGCTGCAATTTGGAGATACTGGGCAGGTAATAGGTCTGCAGAGGGGGTAGAGGGTTTGAGTTTTTGTAAGAGGGTACTGATGAGTGATGTAGAGACAGGTTGGAATTGGAAAGTGGGTCGAGATGTAAAGGAGGAGAGGGGAGAATAAGTAGCAACTGGAGGTAGTGAGTTAACAAGTGATTGGATAGCTTCAGTAAAGAAGTTGTTGATATCATAGCTCCCAAATGTCCCTGATTTTACCTCACATTTTTTGCTCTTTCTGTCATAAAATTTGATTTTATGGTGAATCACTGAAGATTACAGTCAGTAATGCAATACATTCAGAGTTTCATGTTTCTTATCGTTCTTCAAAATTAATGTTGATGCAAAACCAGTAACTTTAAGTGAATTTAAAAATTGTCCCTGATTGTAGGTTTTTGTACCCCCTAATGTTTGTCTTTGTCTCTGACTCTAAATTTGACTTGATTCTGGAGCAAAGAGGCTGAGAGGTATGCTTGTACTCACACCTTTCAGCTGTCCCAGATTATTTTTCCTGATATTGTTGACTGTTCCTCGTAAACCTTATGATTTTCTGGTATAAAATTGAAGGTTGCAGTCACAAAAATAATGAAACATTTAAGTTTCAAACTTCATATCTTTTGGAAAATTCATGGAAATGCATAACCTATTTTTATAAATAAGGTTCATAAGAATGTTACGCATGGACTATATTTATTGTTTCATTTTATAAGAGTCTACCATTTGAGATGCATACAAAGTAGCTATAATTTCTGGGGATTCTTTGTGGAAAAAAATGACTGTTATTGGTCATTTTTCCAATATTGCCAGAATAATGTGAATTGTGTGAAGCAGCATGGAATATTTTAATGTGTGGCTACTATTTCTATAGAACAAAGATTTAATTCATTTCATGGTCACCATTTTTATTGCAATCAGACACCTGAAGTCTACACAAAAGGTTCTATAAATGCTGGGTTGTAGGGGGCCATCTGTGGATGAAAACAACTGGCTGTCCCTAATCTGCTATTGTAGGACTAGTGTGTATTTGTATAATGTAAGATTAACTGTTTTTGTGTATTTGTGTGAAACAAACTTAAAGTGCATTACTGTAATTGTGATTATTATTATTTTTTAACCACAATAAGACAATTGAGGTGTACAAAGTCAGCATAGTAGCTGAAATTGATGAGTATGGAAGCTATCTGTGGATAAAAGGACTTAAGCCAGCTGTTGTTTGATGAGTGTTAATCAAGAGTTACTCTACACAGAAGTAGTGTCACACAATGTACTGTATTTGCCGAACTCCATGTAAAGCTAATTATTTATGATTCTATATGTCTGAGAGGTTACAGTGTATTTAAGAGTACCATGTTTTCTGTAATTCCTTTGACTTTCCATCAAAAGCATCAGCATTGCACATGATAAGTGGCTATCTTTGCTGGGCTGACAAGATGTACATGGAAACAGTTGCTCATTGACACAGGTGTCCAATCGGCAACATTGCACATGAAAAGTGGCTATCTTTGGTGGGCTGACAAGAGCATGCATGGAAGCAGTTGCTCATTGACACAGGTGTCCAATCAGCAGCATTGCACATGATAAGTGGATATCTTTGGTGGGCTGATAGGATGTGCATGGAAGCAGTTGCTCATTGAGACAGGTGTCCAATCATTGCAGTCTCACACTACTATAGTCTGAAAGCATTCTTGACTGTGGCTTTTCTGTGTGCAGTTTGCTTGACTTCCTCCCTCTGTGTGGGTTTACCCAAGCTCAAATTTATTTTACCGTAATCACAGTGTTAGATCAATTTTATCAGATTAAAAAAAAATGACATAGAAGAACTGGCATTTCTCCTGTGTAGGTAAGTGTGTAATGTGTATTTGTGTGTATATGTGCATATGTGGGTGTTTAAAAATAATATCACCGTTTAGATCTGTGAACATACACACTATTGTCAGGTATATACATTATGTTTCTGGACAGCAGTAAAAAAGTCATTCTTCATCATAGGTTCCTAGGTTCATAGGTGTGTATTAAGCTAATAGCCCTGGAGCCTTTACAAAACTAGCCCATAGGATTACCCTGGCATCGTGCAACCTGACCTTAGTTCCTAATGCATCTGTCGAGTAGAGCCACTGGAGTGATCCCTGGGGTGAATTTTCTATTTCCCATCCATATAGGGCCAGTGAGGTGCTCTTCTTGACATGTATGGGAAGTCTATTCCATAGCATGGGCAGTTTCTGGGTTATGAACATGTCCCTTCAGCATGTTCTGTTGATTGTGGTATTGAGGTTAAGGTCTCTGGAGCATGTGGTGCGGAGGGATAGGGTTTTCTTTAGATGTAGCATTTCTAACAGAGTTGTGTCAGACATGGCTTTGTAAGTCAAGCAGACATCGCCTCTAAGTAGGCGATATAGGACAGAGAACAGTTGGAGTTTTTTGAGTCTGTTCATATAGGACAAGTGTTTAAGGCCTAGGATCCTCTTTGTGAGGTACTTTTGTGGCCTCTCCAGCTGTTGCAGGTGTCTAGTAAGGTACATGTCAAATGGGGCATTGTACTCGATGATTGGCCTAATGAGGGAAGAGTAGAGGGAGACAATGACTTCTTTCTTCCTGGATGCAAACCCTTAGTAATGAGATGTGCCACATAGAAAGACTTTCTGACCACAGTGGCAACATGGTGGTCAAAAGAGAGGTTGCTGTCAACCTGTGTTCCCAGATCTCTTATAACGCCTTCTGTGTTCAGTGGACTACCATCAATGTGGTAATTCAAGGGAACCGAGTTTTTCCCAAGGGGGATGATGACATATTTTTTGGCATTGAGCCATGGTTCTGACACCAGTCGTTGGTCTCATTGAGGCCTTTCTGTAGGATGTCTACATCACTTGGGGAGTTAATAATAGCTCCCAACTTGCAATTGTCTGCGAACTTTGTCAGACAGAGTCCCTTCATGTTGGCCTGGACTTTAGAGAAGTAGATACCAAACAGAAAAGGACCCATGACCGAACCCTGTGCGACTCCACTCATGACTGGTCAGCAGTCTGACTTGGAGTCAGCTACTTTCACACTGTGGGTTCTATCTGTGAGCCAGTTTGCAACCCACCTAGTGATATAGGGGTTGATGCCTAGCTTAGTGAGTTTTTCTATGATTTCTGAGTGGGGAATGGTATCAAAGGCCTTGGCCAGATCAAGGTAGGCTGTATGAACCACCTTACCTTCATCTACAGCTCTGGTGACTGAATCAAAGAAGTTGACCAAGTTGAGCAGGCATGACCTACCCTTCACAAAACCAAACTGTGTAGGATCCAATGTTTGGAGATTCCATATATCCTTGTTTATTAGGTCCATGATGATGCATTCCATAGCTTTGCATATCAGACTCATCAGGCTAATGGGGTGATAATTCCAGGGGTCTGTAGTCACTCCTCCTTTGTGGAGAGGGATGACTGTAGCAGTGCGGCATTCGGTAGGGACAAAGCCTGAGCTGAGGCTGTTATTAAACAGGGCACACAGATGAGGTGCCAGTTCACTCTGTAGTTCATGTAGAACACAGCCAGGGATATGGTCAGGTCCCATAGAACCTGTATTCTTGGCTTTAGACAGTGCTGTTTTAACCTGTGCAGCAGTAATACTGGGTACCTGGCGATCTACTGGTATTGTGATTGGTCCTTTGGTGGGGGGAGAGAGGGGTAAAGTTAGCACTGAATCTGTCAGCCAGTATATTGGCAATATCTGTTCAGTCGGTATAGGAGGTACCATTGTGCAGTAGCTCAGAGCAAATCTGGGTATTGCCATAGAGATTCTTTACATAACTATAGAAGGCCTTGTGGCTGTTTTTACTATCTACTGCAATTCTGTTTTCATAGCTAGGTTTAGAGGATTTGATGAGGGATCTCAACCTTTTGTTGAGGCTGATAAGAGAGTTTTTTCAGTCTCGGAACTTCGCCTTATTTCACATCAGTTTCCTCCTTCTGTTGTAAAGTTTGTTTATGGCAGGGGACCACCAGATTGGCTTCCGTTTTTTTGAGGAGAGTGTCTTGGTTCTATTGGGTATGGCGAGAGCCATGCATTTGTGTACGTGTTTGTACAGTGCATTGGTGTATGATTCAGCAGTTATACAACTATTCTCCATTTGCATGGGTGCCGTGAAGTTAGCCTCCTCTGTTTTTAGGAGCCCAAAGTTAGCTTTGGAGAAGTTTTTCATGATGGTTACCTTTGTGGGGGTGGGGTGGAAGTGATGTGGATTTCCAAGGTGATTAGTTTGTGGTCAGATCTAAAGTTAACTATTGGTGTAGAGCAATGGTCACTCATGTTAGTAATGTCCAGGGCAAGGATGTTGCTACCTCTAGTGGGGGTAAGAATGATCTGGTCCAGAGCATTGGAATTAATGAATTTGAGAAAGAATTGGGCAAGTGTATTGGTACATGAGTAGTTTTCCCAGTTAATAGAGAGGTAGTTGAAATCGCCCATTATGAGAGTGTTAGGTTGGACCCTAATATTCTCCAGGGAGCTTAGGAACGTGGAGTGTGAGTCTTGGGACATGGTTGGGGACCTATAGCAGGCTATGACCTGAATTGCTGTCTTACCCAATGTTAACTGCACCTGAAGTATCTCAGATGCGTTATGTTAGGCCACTAGTCTGGAGGTGTGTGCATCTTTTATGAATATGGAAACACCACCACCTTTGGAGCTTCGGTCCAAGTTCAGGGGGTGAAAGGTGTGGAATGAGTTATAGCCTGGTAGTGCAGGGGTGCTTTCTGGTGCCTTGAACCAGGTCTCTGTTACAGCACAAATGTTGATATTCCCCATTTTAAGGAGTGCTTCAAGTGAGTGCATTTTGAGATTTAGACTTCTAGTGTTGAGCAGCATGACTCTTAGATTGCATTTGTTTGTAGCTGTTACGGTGGTAATTTGGTTTTTGGAACACCACCTAAAAAAGGCACTATGGGGTGGCAAGAGCCTTAGCCAGTATCTGGAAGCCCAGGGGTGACAGATGCAGGCCATCTCTGGAAAAGCATCGAGGTCTGTCAGTCATGTCATCCCAGGCAGACAGATACTGGATCCCCTTAGAATGACACCAGAAACTTAGCCAATTGTTGAACTCAATCATTTTTCTGCTTGTACTGTGGTATCATTCTGCATGATGGTAGGATGCTGCTCAGGGCTATGGTCATACCCGCCTAGACTACATAATCCAAGAGCTCCTCCATGTCTCTTTTTATGTAGTCCAGGGAGGTATGTCTCAGGTCATTCACACCCACATGTACAATGACAGAGTCATATTTGTACCTGTTGTTGAGGGACCTGAGTGCATGCGTTATGTGGCTGATCCTGGCACCTGACAGGCAGCTGATTGTAACTTTCTCCTTATTCAATGTAGTGAGTGTGACATCAGAGTGCCTCACTATCGAGTCACCTATGACTAGTGTGTTGGGCATGCTGTTTTGCCTTAGGGGCTTTGGTTGAGTGGCACACTGTTTAGGAGAGTTATGTGATTCGTGATTAGTGTTGTGTTGTTGTGGTCGAGTGAGTTTCTGCCTTGGAGGTCTCTGCTGTTTGGGTAGAATTTTATTGAGAGCCTCCATGAATGTGGGTGTGTGGTTTGTGTTTTTATGTGACGGCAGTGCTGGTGTGTGTTCTGGAGGGCTATGTGTTCCTTTTGGTGTGGTGCAAGTGTTGACCTTCTCCGTTTGACCAGCTATTCCGGTCTTGGCTGGAGAGTGCATGGCTTCCAATTTGGATATATAAGTGCATCTCTCACAAAGCTTATTACTACTTGTTACCTGTTACTACTCAGCCAAGCTCCTTGTGGTCCTGCAGAGTGGTGCTAGCAGCAGAGAGGCTAAAAGAGTGACTGCTAACCTGATAAAAGTGTTTGTTTTCCTGCTACTACCTGGGTGACTGTCCGATCTAGCTAAACTGCAAGTATTTCTGATTCTTGAACTGTTTTAAACTGTTTAAAGTTGTTTTTGCACCTGCACTTTTAAAGTTTGTCCTGTTTGTTGCATTTACCTGTTGAGGCTACACACTCAAGTACGCTAGCCTGTGTTACATATTTATTGCATTTTCCTGCTGTTTGTTGCAAAAAAGAAAAAAAAAATTTCCTTGTTTCCCATCTTTCCTGACCTAGAGTAGTCCAAATACAGGCTTTGCTGTATTCTAGACTTTTGGAAAGTTCCTGTGTTGCCCATTTCCTTTCTTGGATAAAGGGAGGTTTCTTTGTTCACCAGTGGCAGTGGGGAGCTTGGAGCAGCCTATCTATCCCTGGAGGAGTGTTCCCAGCACAAGAATCTGGTAGTCAATTGGCCGTTTTGGGCCAGTTTCTAGCTCTTTCAAGTCCCCCTGTATAAAACCCGCTTTAGTGCGGCTTTGTGCAATTTTGCGCATAGCGCAGCATCAGGCAGCGCCGCTTAATTGGGTTTAAACCATTCTTGGCTCCACAAAGTCTGCTCTTCACTTTTTCCCTTAGAACTGATCTAGTTCTCATAATAAACACCCTATTCCCACTCTAAAGCCTGGCACTTGCTCACTAAAGCAATTATATAAGTCAGCACTAAAAAATTAAAAGCACTACACCCTCACAAACTCCCCTTGAGTACTTTGTTCCCCATTGGCCCTTTTTTTCAATTATAAAGGAATTCCCAGTACTATTCTAGCATGTCCAAAGGTCAATTGTCAATCTCCTCTCCGGTCCAGCTGGTGAATCTGGGAATCTTGAGGCAATGTTACAACTGTCTCATGTACACAGACAACCCTCTCCTCCTCCCAACAAATTCCAACACATGTGAGAGATGCAACCATATATCCAAACTGGAGGCTAAGCTCTCTCAACTCAGTACTGGCGTAACCAGTCAGGAGGAGAAGGAAACCACACTCACTACAATTCCAGTCTCACATAGACCTACCACGACAGCAAACCAAACACATAAACACACAAAAACATACTCGGAGGCTCTAAATAAAAATCTGCCTAAGCAGCAGAGACCTCCAAAGCAGACACCCAAGCAACCGCTAGCCCAAAACAAAACACGTGCAACACATAGCTCACAAAGCCAGTGTGCCGAACAGTCACAACCCTTAAGGCTAAACAACACACCTAATACACTTGTAATAGGTGACTCTATCGTCAGGCAAACTGACGTCCCGCTCACCAGGCTGAACAAGGAGAAGGTCACGGTGAGCTGCCTGTCGGGCGCTAGGATCCGCCACATAACACAAGCACTCAGGTCATTCCAACTAAAGTACAAATATGACTCAGTCATTGTCCATGCTGGTGTGAATGACCTGAGAAGTACCTCCCTGGACTACATGAAAAGAGACATAGAGGAGCTCTCTGAGCATGTAGCCCAGGCCGGTATGACCCTGACCTTGAGTAGCATCTTACCCTCACCAAGAATGATGCCACAATATGAAGACAAGATGATCAATTTCAACAATTGGCTTAAGTATTGGTGTCATTCAAAGGGGATCCAATGCCTGTCTGCCTGGGATGACATGCTCGACAAGCCACGATGCTTTGCTAGGGACGGCTTGCACCTGTCACCCCTGGACTTTTGGATATTGGCAAAGGCTCTTGTCACCCCCATAGTGCCATTTTTAGGCAAGGCTCAAAAGACAAACCCACCTCCATAGGTATCACAAGGGATAAGAAACTAAGAGTAATGCTACTCAATGCCAGAAGTCTAAACCTCAAGATGCACACACTCAAAACTCTCCCTAGCATGGAGAACATCGATATCTGTGCAGTAACAGAAACCTGGTTCAAGGCTTCCAAGAGCACCCCAGCACTGCCAGGTTATACCTCATACCATGTTTTTCGGCCCCAAAACTTGGACCGAACCACAAAAGGAGGGGGAATATCAATATTCGTCAAAGATACCCACACCTCCAGGTTAGTGGCACAGCACGAAGCATCAGAGACTATCCATGTGCAACTAACAGTGGGTAAAACTGCCTTCCAGTTTATAGCCTGCTACAGACCACCCTCCCAAACCCAGGAACCCCACTCGGCTTTCCTGAGAACACTGGAAAATATGAAGGTCTCTCCAAACACCATTATATTGGGCGACTTCAACTACCCTAACATAGACTGGGAGCATTACTCTAGCCCCAACACCCTAGCCCGAAGGTTCCTAGAATTTATAAACTCAAATGCTATGGAACAACTTGTTGCCACTCCCATAAGAGGGGAAAACATACTGGACCTGATCATCACCAACACGGGGACTCTATGCTCCAGACCAGAAGTGTATCCCTCACTGGTAAGATCAGACCATAAACTAATCTCACTAGATATTCACATCCCGACCCCAGCCCCTGCCCAGAAAACCACAGTGAAAAACTTCTCTAAAGCAAATTTCCCACTCCTCAAAACCGAGGTGGAATCCTTCAAAGCCCCCGGGCCTGTGGAAAATACGGCCCAGACCGCAGAATCCTTTATAAACGCATTCTATGAACACCTTCAGGAATGCATGGGTCATGCAATCCCATATAAAACCAAGACCCAATCCTCCAAAGTTAGGCATCCTGTCTGGTGGACCCCAGCCATAAACAAATTATACAATAGAAGGAGGAAACTACTACATGATAGAGAAAAAATCCCAAAAAGGGAAGGCATCTCTGATCAGTATTAGCAAAAAACTACGGGCACTCATAAAATTGTCTAAGGCCAGCTTCGAGAGAAAAATTGCACAGGACACTAAGGATAATCACAAGGCTTTCTTTAGTTATGTTAGGAACCTGGGTGGGAATTCCCAGATATGCTCAGAATTAGTCCAAAATGACAAAAAATACACCGAACCCACAGACATTGCCAACATCCTAGCCGACAGGTTCAGCGCAAACTTCTCCCCCCCTCCCCACCAAAAGGGCAACTATCTATCCCAGCAGAGTGCTGCCCCCCTGACATCTCAGATGCTCAAGTAAGAGCCGCCCTCTCCAAAGCAAAAAACACAGCATCAATGGGACCAGACGGTGTCCCGGGCTGCATCCTACATGAACTCCAAGAAGAACTAAACCCAAACATAAAACTACTGTTCAATCTCAGCCTTACTACAGGATATGTACCCAAAGAGTGGCGTACAGCAACAGTGGTCCCTCTCCACAAAGGTGGTGCCTCAACGGATCCTGGAAACTATCGCCCCATAAGCCTGATTAGCTTGGTCTGCAAAGCTATGGAAAGGATCATCATGGACCTCATAAATAAAGATATTGGGGACCTACAGACACTGGATCCTACCCAGTTTGGTTTTGTTAAGGCAGATCCTGCCTCTTAAACCTAGTTGATTTCTTTGAAACAGTCACCAAGGCCATTGACGAGGGGAAGGTGGTCCACACAGCCTACCTGGACCTTGCAAAAGCCTTTGATACAATACCCCACTCAGGCATTATAGATAAGCTCACCAGCTTAAATATAAACCCCTATGTCACTAGATGGGTTGCAAACTGGCTCAAGGACAGAACCCACATGGTTAGAATTGCTGGAGCCATGTCAGACTCCAAACCAGTTACAAGTGGCGTCCCATAAGGCTCAGTCCTGGGACCTCTCTTGTTCGGTATATATTTCTCGGAGGTACAGGCTAACACGGAAGGACTGTGGCTGACCAAGTTCACAGATGACTGCAAACTGGGCGCCATAATCGACTCTCCAGCTGACACAAGCATCCTACAAAAGGGCCTCATAGAAACAAACAACTGGTGCCAGAGCCATGGCCTCAAGCTAAATGCCAAAAAGTGTATAGTCATCCCCTTTGGCAAAAACAAAGTGCCCACAAATTACCACATAGGTGGTAATCCATTAAGTACAGCAGAAGTAATTAGGGACCTGGGGACCAAAGTTGATAGCAATCTCTCATTTGACAACCACGTGGCCAAAGTGGTTAGAAAAACATTTTATATAGCCCACCTAATCATGAAGGGATTCACATCTAGATCAGGTGAGGTCATCGTGCCTCTTTACTCATCCCTCATCAGGCCCATAATTGAGTACAATGCCCCTTTTGGGATGTACCTTACCAGACACCTGCAGCAACTGGAAAGACCCCAAAAGTACCTCACCAAGAGGATCAAAGGGCTCAAACAGATGCCATATGCTGCCCGGTTAAAGAAACTCCAGCTCTACTCAGTGGCATACCACCTGCTCAGAGGCGATCTGTGCCTGACATATAAAGCCATGTCCAACTTGGAATTAATGGACATGCTGCACCGCAGAAAATCCAAATCCCATCGAGCCACGCGCTCGAGAGACTTGAACCTCAGCACTGAAATAAATAGGACATGCTGGAGGGACAGATTCATAACCCAGAGGCTCCCTTCACTCTGGAATAAAATCCCAGTCCAGGTTAGGCAGAGTCCCTCATTGACTCTCTTCAAGAGGAATCTTGATGAGTGGATGGGAGATTGTAGGTTTACCCCAGGTATCACTTCTGTGTCACTGTTAGACAGAGGCACAGTATACTAGCCTCGAAAAAGGGCATAGCAAAATTAATTTAAAATGGGTGGCGAAAGCCAAACACACTCTGGCTAGGCTTATAAATGCCCTAGGGCAGATAGCCTAGTATGAACCTATGAACCTATGAACCTATGCTGACCATCTAAAAAAACTCCACCTCTACTCTGTTGCATATCGTCTACTCAGAGGCGATCTCTGCTTAACATACAAGGCCATGTAACCTAGAGCTGTTGGACGTGCTACGCTTAAAAGAAATCCCAATCCCTCAGAGACACACGTTCTAGGGATCTAAACCTTGTCATCACAATGAACAAAACATGCTGGAGGGATAGGTTCCTGACCCAGAGACTCCCCAGACTCTGGAATAGACTGCCCATACATGTCAAGCAGAGCGCCTCTTTGGCCCTCTTCAAAAGGAACCTTGATGATTGGATGGGAGATAGGAAATTCACCCCAGGGATCACATCAGTCACCCTGCTAGACAGGGGTCCAGGGAAGCAAATACTGTGGGAAGAAATAGCCAAGGAATTGTTATGGCTAGGCTTGTATAGGCCCTAGGGCCAATAGCCTAGTACCATCCTATGAACCTATGAACCTATGACCAGCATGGACAGCAGTGGGCTCAGGGCTGAACCCTGATGCATACCCACTTCCAGTGGGAACCCGTCTGTAAGACTGAACACTGTTCGTACTTGAGTCATTAGGTCCTTGTACAGTGCTTGCACTAATTCTACCAATGTTTCTGGGACTTATAACCTCCACAGAACTACCCAAATACCTTGTCATATGCTTTCTCCAAGTCTAGGAATGTTCAGTCAGACTCTTTCCTCATTTTTAGCTTCTTCTCAAGTACCCGTCTCACTGCAAACATCAGGTTGGTTGTGCTGCATCCTGATCTGAATGCAAGCTGTTCATTTTCTATCTTAATTTCTACTGCTGTGTTTCTGCTTTTATCAATGACTCTGTCCAGAGCTTTCATGCAATGTGATAGGAGTTTGATACCGCTGTACTGCCTGAGGTTGTGAATGTCCAATTTGTTCTTGAACACTGGCACTAGTATGTGTATTTTCCTATCATATGGGGTATATCTTTCTCTCCATACTGGTATTAGTACCCTCAGGAGCCATTTCTCCCCTATCTCACCAACATCTTGATCATCTGTGCTGTGGACTCATCTGAGCTTGCACCTTTCCCTGACTTAATTTTTTTTAGTGAAGTTCTTACTTCCTCTAGGGTGGGCTCCTCCTTTTCTCACACTGTAGGCTGTGTCTGGGGAAGTACAACTTCTATGGGGTTTTCTTCATTCAGAAGCTGCTCACTGCCTTGTTGACTAGCGAGCAGGTTGTTGCTGGCGTCCATTATGAAGGGTTTCTGACTATCTTCTTTATCTTTCTGTGTTTGCCTTGTAACCTGTGTCATCCGCCAAGTCACTTTACAGAAGTTGGCAGAGTGCCTCTGTTGCCTTGTTCTTTGTAATTGCAACACTTCTCTTAGCATCATTGTTAGCCAACCATTATTCCTTCTGTCTTTTCTATCTCCCACTTTTTTTCTGGACCGCTTCTATCTTTTGATGACTTCTTGGACTTCTGTATTCCACCACTATCTTTCCCTATGTACCTTATTTCCATATCTGAATCAACAGCATATCTGTTCTGTTCCCTTAAACATGCTGTTTTGAGGCACTCCCATTTTTTTATCTCTACCTAATTCCTGTTCTCCTTGAGGTGCTAGAATCCTGAGTATTTCCTTGAACTATTTTGCTTTCTCTAAAGTCAACTTCCTAGTCTTCAGCATACTGTCTGTTGACCTTACAGCCTTCTCTAACACTGTTTGCAGGTGATTATGGCAACCAGTGGTTTATGTTGTGGGCCAGCTGTTTCACTGGGGATCACTTTGCATTCACTGATTCTAGCCCAGTGCCCTTTCTTTAATAGGAGGAAGTAACAAGTTATTATCTTTCAAAATGCTAGAAGTCTAAATCTCAAAATGCACTCCTGGAAGCACTCCTTAAAGTGGAGAACATCAACATTTGTGCTGTATCAGAGACCTGGTTCAAGGCACCAGAAAGCACCCCTGCACTACCAGCCTATAACTCATTCCACACCTTTCGGCCCCAGAACTTGGACCGAAGTGCCAAAGGCGGTGGTGTTTCCTTACTCATAAAGGATGCGCACAACTCCAGACTGGTAGCCCAACATAATGCATCAGAGATACTTCTGGTGCAGCTAACATTGGGTAAGACAGTGATTCAGGTCATAGCCTGCTATAGGTCTCCAACCATTTCCCAACACTCACACTCCACGTTCCTAAGCACCCTGGAGAATATTAGGGTCCAACCTAACACTCTCATACTAGGCGACTTCAACTACCCCTCCATTAACTGGAAAAACTACTCATGTACCAATACACTTGCCCAACGTCTCCTGGAGTTCCTTAATTCCAATGCCCTGGACCAGCTCGTTCTTACCCCCACTAGAGGTAGCAACATCCTTGACTTGATCATTACTAACATGGGTGACCATTGCTCTACACCAATGGTCAACTCCTCCCTGGTTAGATCCGACCACAAACTAATCACCTTGGAAATCCACAACCCCCCCACAAAGGTAACCACCATGAAAAGCTTCTCCAAAGCTAACTTTGGGCTCCTAAAAACAGAGGTGGCTAATTTCACGGCACCCATGCAAATGGAGAATAGTTGCATGACTGCCTAATCATACACCATTGCACTGTATGAACACGTACACAAATGCATGGATCTCGCCATACCCAATAGAACCAAGATATTCTCCTCCAAAAAAGGAAGCCAATCTGGTGGTTCCCTGCCATAAACAAACTCTACAACAGAAGGAGGAAACTGATGCAGAATAATGTGAAGTCCCAGGACTGGAAAAACTCCCTTATCAGCCTCAACAAAAAGTTGAGATCCCTCATCAAATCCTCTAAAGCTAGCTATGAAAACAGAATTGCAGCAGATAGTAAAGACAACCACAAAGGCTTCTATAGTTATGTAAAGAATCTGCACTGAAATACCCAGATTTTCTCTGAGCTACTGCACAATGGTACCTCCTATACCGAACCAACAGATATGGCCAATATACTGGCCAACAAATTCACTGTCAACTTTAACCCTCTCTCCCCCACCAAAGGACCAATCACAATACCAGTAGATTGCCAGGCACCCAGTATTACTGCTGCACAGGTTAAAACAGCACAGTCCAAGGCCAAGAATACAGGTTCTATGGGACCTGACAATATCCCCGGCTGTGTTCTACATGAACTACAAAATGAACTGGCACCTCACCTGTGTGCCCTGTTCAATCACAGCCTCAGCTCAGGCTTTGTCCCTAACCAAATGGTGCATTGCTATAGTCATCCCTCTCCTCAAAGGAGGAGCGAGTACAGACCCTGGGAACTATCGCCCCATTAGCCTAACAAGTATGATATGCAAAACTATGGAACACATCATCATGGACCTAATAAATAAGAATATAGGGAATCTCCAAACTCTGGATCCCACACAGTTTGGTTTTGGTAAAGATAGATCATGCCTGCTCAACTTGGTTGACTTCTTTGAGTCAGTCACCAGAGCTGTGGATGAAGGCAAGGTGGTTCGTACAGCCTACCATGATCTGGCCAAGGCCTTTGATACCATTCCCCACTCAGGAATCATAGAAAAACTCACTAAGCTAGACATCAACCCCTATATCACTAGACGGGTTGTAAACTTGCTGACAGATAGAACCCACAGTGTGAAAGTAGCTGACTCCAAGTCAGACTGCTGACTAGTCACGATTGGAGTCCCACAGAGTTCGGTCCTGGGTCCTCTCCTGTTTGGTATCTACTTCTCTGAAGTCCAGGCCAACACAAAAAGACTCTGGCTGACAAAGTTAGCAGATGATTGCAAGTTAGGAGCTATTATTAACTCCCCAAGTGATGTTGACATCCTACAGAATGTCCTCACTGAGACCAACAAGTGGTGTTAGAACCATGGCCTTAAGCTCAATGCCAAAAAATGTGTCGTCATCCCCTCTGGGAAAAACTCATTTCCCAAGAATTATTGCATTGATGGTAGTCCACTGAACACAGAATGCGTTATAAAAGATCTGGGAAGACAGGCTGACAGCAACCTCTCTTTTGATCACCACTTTGCCACTGTGGTCAGAAAATCCTTCTATGTGGCACATCTCATTACTAAGGGTTTTGCATCCAGGAAGAAAGAGGTCATTGTCTGCCTCTACTCTTCCCTCATTAGGCCAATATTCGAGTACAATGCCCCATTTGGCATGTACCTCACTAGACACCTGCAGCAACTGGAGAGGCCGCAAAAGTACCTCACAAAGAGGATCCTAGGCCTTCAACACTTGTCCTATATGGACAGACCCAAACAACTCCAGCTATTCACTGTCTCATATTGCCTACTTAGAGGCGATCTCTGCTTGACTTACAAAGCCATGTCTGACCCAACTCTGTTACAAATGCTACATCTAAAGAAATCCCAATCCCTCCATACCGCATGATCCAGAGACCTCAACCTCATTACCTCAATCAACAGAACGTACTGGAGGGGCAGGTTCATAACTCAGAGACTGTCTGTGCTATGGAATAGACTTCCCATATATGTCAAGCAAAGCACCTTGCTGACCCTCTTCAAGAGAAATCTTGATGAGTGGATGGGAAATAGAAAATTCACCCAGGGGATAACTCCAGTGGCTCTACTTGACAGATGCACTGGGAAGTAAGGTCAGGTGGCATGATGCCAGGGTAATGGCTAGGCTTGTAAAGGCCCCAGGGCCATTAGCCTAGTACACATCTATGAACCTATGAACCTATAAAAATGAAGCTTAACCTGCATCACAGAATAACCAGACCCTCAGAGCATCTGGTGGCCAGGTGTCGTCTCTCTCACATCCCACACTATACAAGGGCATCTTGACACAGGCTTAATAGTGATCTATGCCCTGAATCCCACTTGTATAAAACTGACCATGATCCAAGGTGTGTACATAAGGTTGATGTAGCTTTTGGAGGGGAGGGGTTTGGGATGATATTGTCATTTCCTTAACTTTCCTTTCAGGCCTCTGACGTGCACAGGTTACTATAGCTTGTCTAGGGACAGCGCACCATTGAAGAGCAACAAGTTGGACAACTTTGCTATGAATATTATGTTTTTCTGCCTACCTTACAATCAAATGCCTCATATTTTTGGCCCATTTTTCATAAAATTTGTAGTTTTATAGCAAATCATCGATTACTGAAGTCACTAAGTCATCATCATCTTCTTTCGGCTGTTCCTGTTAGGGGTCACCACAGCAGATCACCTGTTTCCATTTCTTCCTGTCCTCTGCATCTTGCTCTGTCACACCAACAGCCTGCATGTCCTCTCTCACCACATCCATAAACCTTATCTTAGGCCTTCCTCTTTTCCTGTTACCTGGTAGCTTCATCCTTAGCATCTTTTTCCCAATATACTCAGCATCCCTCCTCAGCACATGTCCAAACCAATGTAATCGTGCCTCTCTGGCTTTGTCTCCAAACCTTCCAACCTGGGCTGACCCTCTAATATACTTATTCCTAATCCTGTCCACCCTTGTCACACCCAGTGCAAATCTTAATATCTTTAATTCTGCCACATCCAGCTCAAACTCCTGCCTTTTTGTCAATGCCACCGTCTCCAACCCATATAACATAGCTGGTCTCACTACCCTCTTGTAGACCTTCCCTTTCACTCTTACTGGTACTCGTCTGTCACAAATCACTCCTGACAATCTTCTCCACCCACTCCATCCTGCCTGTACTCTCTTCTTCACCTCTCTTCCACACTCACTGTTACTCTGAACTATTGACCCCAAGTATTTAAACTCATCCACCTTTGCCACCTCTACTCCTTGCATCCTCACCATTCCTCTATCCTCCCTCTCATTCACACACATATATTCTGTCTTAGTCCTGCTGATCTTCATTCCTCTTCTCTCTAGAGCATATCTCCACCTCTCCAGGGTCTCCTCCACCTGTTCCCTACTCTCACTACAGATCACAGTCATCTGCAAACATCATAGTCCATGGGGACTCCTGTCTGATCTCATCTGTCAACCTGTCCATCACCATTGCAAATAAGAAAGGGCTCAGAGCTGATCCTTGATGTAACCTCACCTTCACCTTAAATGCATCCGTCACTCCCACCACAGACCTCACTGCTGTCACACTACCCTTGTTCATATCCTGTACCACTCTTACATACTTTTCTGACACTCCTGACTTCCTCGTACAATACCACAACTCCTCTCTAGGCACCCTGTCATATGCTTTCTCTAAGTCTACAAAAACACAATGCAACTTCTTCTGACATTCTCTGTACTTCTCCATCAACACTCTCAGAGCAAAGATCACATCTGTAGTGCTCTTTCCCGGCATGAAACCATACTGCTGCTCACTAATCATCACGTCCCTTCTTAACCTTGCTTCCACTACTCTTTCCCATAACTTCATGCTGTGACTGATCAGTTTAATTCCTCTGTAGTTACTACAGCTCTGCACATCACCCTTATTCTTACAAATTGGTACCAAAACACTTTTTATGCATTCCTCAGGCATCCTGTCACTTTCCAAGATTTCATTAAACATTCTGGTTAAAAACTCCACTGCCATTTCACCTAAACACCTCCAAGCTTCCACAGGTATGTCATCTGGGCCAACAGCCTTTCCATTCTTCATTCTCTTCATAGCTATCCTTACTTCCTCCTTGCTAATCCATTGTACTTCATGATTCACTATCCCTACATCATCCAACCTTCTCTCCCTCTCATTCTCTTCATTCACCAACCCCTCAAAGTACTCTTTCCATCTCCTCAACACACTCTCCTTGCTTGTGAGTATGTTTCCCTCATTATCCTTTATCACCTTTACCTGCTGCACATCTTTCCTAGCTCGGTCCCTCTGTCTAGCCAATCGGTACAGGTCCTTTTCTCCCTCCTTAGTGTCCAACCTTTCATACAACTCTTCATATGCCTTATCCTTAGTCTTCGCCACCTCTCTCTTTGCCATGCACCTCATTTCCTTATACTCCTGTCTACTTTCTTCATCTCTCTGACAATCCCACTTCTTCTTTGCCAACCTCTTTCTCTGTATACTCTCCTGTACTTCCTCATTCCACCACCATGTCTCCTTGTCATCCTTCTTCTGTCCAGATGTGATACCAAGCACCTTTCTAGCCATCTCCCTTACTAGCTCTGCTGTAGTTACCCAGCTATTTGGTAACTCTTCACTGCCACCCAGTGCCTGCCTTAACTCATCCCTGAACTCCACCTCACAATTACCCTTTTTCAATTTCCACCATTTGATCCTTGGTGCCTCCCTCACACTCCTGCTCCTCCTCTTCTTGATCACCAACGTCATCCTACAAACCACCATCCTATGCTGCCTAACTACACTTTCTCTGGTCACCACTTTACAGTCTCCAATCTCCTTCAAACTGGCCCTCCTACATAAGATATAATCCACCTGTGTGCATCTTCCTCCACTCTTGTATGTCACCCTATGCTCCTCCCTGTTGTTCAAATACGTATTCACCACAGCCATGTCCATCCTTTTCACAAAATCCACTACCATCTGACCTTCTGCATTCCTTTGTTTAACACCATACCTAACCATCACTTCCTCATCCCCTCTGTTCCCTTCATCAACATGCCCATTGAAATCTTCTCCAATCACCACTCTCTCACCCTTGGGTACAGTCATCAACACTTCATCCAATTCACTCCAAAATTTTTCTTTCTCATCCATTGCACACCCAACTTGTGGAGCATATGCACTAACAACATTCATCATTACACCATCAATTTCAAACTTCATAAACATCACTCTATCTGACACTCTTTTCACCTCCAAAACACTCTTAGCATACTGTTTATTCAGGATAATGCCTATGCTATTTCTCCTCCCATCCACACCATGATAAAACAATTTGAACCCACCTCCGATACACCTAGCCTTACTCCCCTTCCATCTGGTCTCTTGCACACAAAATATACCAACCTTCCTTCTGTCCATCATATCAGCTAGCTCTCTCCCTATACCAGTCATACTGCCAACATTCAAAGTTCCGACCCTCACTACCACAGTCCTAGCCTTTCTCCTCTCTTCCTGCCTTTGGCCATGTCTTCTGCCTCTTCTCCTCCTTCGGCCAACAGTAGCCCAATTTCCGCCAGCACCCTGTAGGCTAACAGTAACAGTACTGGTGATTACTGAAGTCACTAAGTAATGACACTTATTTAAGTTTCAGACTTTACATCCTTCAGAAAATGCATGCTAGGGTCATAATCTTAAAGATATGGGGACGTTAAACAGTATTAATATGATAAAGTGGTACAACTGGCTGGATAATGGGTATTTAGTTTTTTTAAAGAAAATATTAAGTATCTCCAAACCGGATGTTTCATACAGAGTGTTACACACAATAAGAGAAGAACTAAGTAGTTATCTGATGGTTTTAGATAAAGAGGAGCAGAAGAATGTACCAAAGGTATATGAGGTTATGATCTATATCATTAAAGGGGATGTTACAAACAAAGGGACTTTATTTAAATTATATAAGATAAGATAATTATTTCCAGCCGCGGTGGTGCAGCGGTAGCGTCGCCTCACAGCAAGAGGGTCTCCTGTTCGATTCTCGGCTGGAGTGCCTTCTGTGTGGAGTCTGCATGTCCTCCCAGCGGTCGAGTGGTGTTCGAAAGACATGCGTGAATGGGCGTGCCTTTGTTGAAGGTTGGGCGTTGAGCTGGCACCTCGGCACCGTGTAAATCTACTGCCAATCATTAGAGGACCGGAGTTCCGCTGTGGCGACCCCTAACCGGGAAAAGTCAATGGAACAACAACATTTCCAGCAATAATAATTTTCATAATAACTATTGGAAATGTATTTATACTAGTGGCATGAAACAGCTAATTAGTGAAAATATAAATATTTATTACTGAAATCAATTGGTCTGACATCAACAAGTTTGTACTGAAAAAGCTACATGTGGAAATATTTACATAGCTCCTTTGTTACTCCCTGTAAGATATCTAAATGTGTAAAGTCTGATGTCTCAGTTTGCTGGAGGTGTAAAGTCTACAAAGGCTGATTGGAATCGTATATTTGTAGATTGTGAAAATGTTGCTACCTTTTGGGAAAATGTTACTGACTTTTTTAAAGGCTTATGGTCTGACAATTGTAGATTGGAAAGAGTAACACTACTTGTAAATGTTCAAGTTCCTCGTGTAATCAGTACAAAGCAATATTCTAAGTTTTGGAATATTTTAGCAGTTGCTAGAAAAGTAATTACAAAAAAAATGGAAATAAGATACTATTCCCTTAGTCAAATAATTTTTAGAACTAACCACTGATTTATGTAAAAAAGAAACAGCTGCACAGAAACAAGATCCCCAACTCATAATGTGAATTTTAGTTGCTGGAATAATGTAGAGACATATATGCTGAAAAGTCAAATTTGTAATTTGTATTAAGGTCTAATTATATAAAATGATGTATTTTTATTGTTATGCATGTTTGGTTATCTTCATTTCTTGTATATGTTGTATATATGTTAAATCTAATAAAAGTTATTACAAAAAAACATGCTGATGAAAAATCTGTTCTAGTGACTTTTTAAAGTTTAAAACAGCAATATTTAAAATTTGTCCTTGATTTTGGGGTTTTGCTCCCCCCATTATTTTTAACTGTTTCTAGATTTCTTGTGCTAAATGATGCTATAACTCCCTGGCTTCTGAGGCCTTTAAATTCCCTGCTTAATTCAACTATTTATTCCAAAGTTGTTACAGTGCCATCTTGGCCAGTTATGGTGTGTTAAAAAGATGCATAAAAAGAAATATTGAACAGTAAGACTAAATTTCTTGCCTCGGTCACAGATCTTGTTCAAACCATCACTGGATGAAATAAATAAAAAAAAAACAACAAAAAAAAAAAACTGCAAAGCAACTAAGAGCATCTAGAAACCCCAAGGAATCTAGGGGCTGCTAGGATCCTAGACCTCTGGCTTAATTTATTTATTTCCTCCATGATTATTAGAGGGCATCCGTGGCAGTTTTAGTTTTTTGAAAGGTTGCAGGAAAAAGCTAAAGATTAAGACAAAATGTGAGGAATGCTTGAGAAAAGTTATCTAGATGGTATGGGGAGGCCATGATGGGGTATTTGGTGGAGACAAAAGACAATCTGCTCAGTGGCGAACATGGAGCAGCTGGCAGTATGGCACCATGGAGCCCTTTGCATAGAAAGCCATTTCTCCTGTGGCCATCCCTATGTACAGTTTTAATTGTATGGCCTTCATTACCCATACCAGCAAAATGTGAGCAACGCTTGAGAAAAGTTATCCAGATGGTATGGAGAGGCCATGATGGGGTATTTGTGGGAGACAATAAACAATCTGCTCAGTGGCGAACAAGGAGCAGCTGGCAGTATGGCACCATGGAGCCCTTTGCATGGAGAGCCATTTCTCCTGTGGCCATCCCTATGTACAGTTTTAATTTTATGACCTTAATTACCCATACTAGCTATCTACCATACCCATATAGAGCTCTAGCAAGGAAAAAGAATTTGGAACTGCCACTGGGGCACTGGGGACTGAACAGTTCCATTGCCAAAGTATCGACAGCAGCAGTAAGACAATGAGGAAAGTTTTTTCTATTTGGAGAATAACTGTGTGTGTTTGTTTCTGTGTTGAGAGGACAACATTAATGTTTTTTTTTTTCCTGGTGTTTACTGAAAATAACTGTGATGCTCTTTAACAGTACTGTCTGTATCTATGTTTAGAGGGGATCTGTGGGTTGAACTTTGAGGAACTGGTCACTAAGTGCCATTTTGAGTTTACATGGAAAAGGGGGGGTTGTGATTACTGCACATGACAAGACAGAAGAGATACTTTTGGTGATATTTGCTGTTTTGTGGTCAGTGGTGCACTGATATTTCTTGTTGTTCTAATACATTGTGCAGTGGTTATGGTTAGGCAGCCAGTCAGTATCAGGGCTTTGGATTAAATCATCTGTAGGAATAATCAAGTCCAAATCCTTTTTCTCAATTGTCTGACAAAATCTCATTTCCTGAGGCTTTCTTTTTTTTAACTCCACATTTCTCAACTACAGTAATTTACATTATTTTCTCATTATGTGCTTTCTCACAGAAATTTGAGCAAGGCTATTAGATTTTTTACCAATGTATATTATGTACAATGGGGAACACAGCGAGAAGAATGTCTTGATTTTAGACAATCAGAATAAATCACTTGTTGCCAGTAGCATAGCTAGGATGGTGCAAGAGGAGCAACTGTCCTGGGTGCAAAGTGTTGGGGGTGTGATCGGCTGACAACTGATTCCAATCTCTCTTTGATACAATACTGGCTTTTAAAAGCCTGTATTGCATTTGTGGTCAAACCTGAGCTCTGTAGCACTCCGTGTGAGGTCTGAAACCTGAGCGCAGTTGTGATCCATGCAAGCATAGTATAAACTGTAGCAACTGTTTGCTACATTTGTAGCAGGCAGTTTGCTACAGTTTAAAAAACAAGATTTTTGTAAAACTAAAACATCAGTGCCATAGTGCTCTGTGGAGGGAGGGTATACACTGTAGTAACTGTTTGCTACAGTTTAAAAAGAAGACTTTACAATAAGTTGAAGGAAGGATGGGGGCAGGACTGGGACCTGAATAGCTGGAGCAGGGGTGGGCTTCATGTCTTTTTTTTTTTTGCACTTCCTTTGTGATCAGCGTTTTACAGTGAAGTGCTTGCTTTTTTTAATTATTATTATTTTTTTGCATTTTAAAGGAAGAGAGAGGGGGCATGGACATAAAACAAACTACAATAAGCCATTCTTTGCTATTAGCTTGTTATAGTGAAGTGCTTTTTTTTTCTCTTCACTTGATATTTCATAGTGCCTGCCCAGGATGCTGGTTGAACCAGCTACATTTCTGCTTGTTGCACTAAGGTTCCAGAACAAAACAAATAAAAACATAGCAGTAATAATGTAAATAGCTGTGGTATATCATACTAACTGGCATCCTTGCATGTGGGTAGGTTTGCACACATCTGCTATGCATATGGTATATGTTGCATTTATTACAGTTTTTCACATTTTTCATTTTCTGCTCAGTACGATTATTAATAGGTTCTAACAGCTAACCCTTGGCATGCACTGAATCTCTTATTTAAATATCCTGTGCTTGTCCACCTCTATTAGCATGACTTCTCACTCACAATCTCTAGTCAGTCCATGGTAAGAACAAGTAGGTGTAGGATTTTGGAAAGGTTTCTCCTGCTGCTGAGTAATTATCAGAATATTACTGTTTTGCACCTTATGCCAGTATATTTGTAAAGTTTATTATTCAACACTTGACAGTGCATTTGGATCAGTTTTGTGCTTTCAAGTTCTGCCATGATTTTGCTGTAGTCAAACGTCATCAATACTTTTAGAAATCACATCCAGTGGAACTTCCGTAGCAGCATTGATTACCCAGAGCTTGTGTTGTTTCTCTAAGTGACAATGCTTGAATGCCATTTTACATTATATTTCATTATTGCTTTTTATAGCTAAAATTCTAGAAGGACTGAACTTATAACACAGATTTAGGTAGAATATATATGTGTGTGTGAGTGTGTGTGTGTGTGTGTGTGTGTGTGTGTGTGTGTGTGTGTGTGTGTATGTGTGTGTGTGTGTATGTGTATTGTGTTCTTTTAACCAAACTGAGAACAAGTATTTACTGTCCTCAGCATTCTAGAATATGCCAGACATAGCAGAAGTATGGACACCGTGGTTTTAGTCAGCCCTAAACACAGTCCTAACATCTCGCTGTATTCCAAGCTGATAATATAAAGTATACAATGAGCAGTCAGGACTATGGCCAGGGAAAGACTGAAACCACAGAGTCCCTGATATTCAGCAGTTACAATTTTTGGTACTTTTCAGTTATCGGGGCAACACTTGTAACACGCTACCACACGCATGCAGTGATTGTGCTATGTGTATAGATCAAAATTATGGCTTTCTGGCAAATCATTGAGTGTTGAAGTAAGAAAATATTGGCAGACATTCTGTGTCTCTACCTTTGTAACAGCAATATTGAAAATCTGGCCCTGACTTGTATCTTTGTCCGTCACCAAATCATGGTATCACGTTTGAGTCGAATGGTGTGGGATATCTAAACAACCTGCTTAAGTGAGTGAGTGAGAAACATTTGGTGAGATTTTTCTTCAATATCTTCAGTGGAGCTGTCCCGAACTTCGGTAACTCTGGTAAGTATTACAGTACAAAGAACCTGTTACACATCTAAACTGCTTTTCTGCCCCAATAAAGTGGAGGGAGATGTACATATATATATATATATATATATATATATATATATATATATATATATATATATATATATATATATATATATATATATGTGTGTGTGTGTGTGTGTGTGTGTGTCTATTCTGTACACATAGCATAGTTTCACACCGTACCTCACAGCGATCCAGAATTTTGCATAATGCGCAGATTTTTCCCCCATGGTTTTGGTCTGTTCCTCATACAGTTCATTTTTTTCTGGGAAATGATCAAGGGTTGAATTCAATACATACTGACAGACATTTGAGTGTTACACTGCACACCTTTCAGATAATGGCTGTTAATCTGAATCCTGGTTTTCTACGTTTCTACCGGCAATATTTAAAATCTGCCCCTGACGTGGATGTTTGTCCGCCACCCCCCATTCTTTTTCGTTTTGTCCACAATACCAGCTCATAGGGGGGGGGGGAGTTATACCTCTGAGATGTCTCTCATTTTGCAGATTTGCAGAAAGTGTCCATCTTTGCGTCGTATTTTTTGTCTGGTTGTAGTAAAATGTATGAAATTGTACTCAACCAGCGAGGATCGTCAGCAGCAGCTGTCAAATCATTGCGAGCGCGTGCTAAGTGCTCATTGTAAGTGTTGCCCTGATAACAGAAAAGTACCCAATTTTTGTTCACCACTATGTATTTTAAGTGCTAGTCTGTAGTACCCAAATATCACACAGAAGCCAGGGGATTTTATTAATGTTGCCTGTTAATTCCTCTGTCCCACCTTCCTGTAGTCATCAAAGTTCCTGGCACACAAGCCATCAATGTGAGCAGTATACCCAAAGGCCGTGCACTCCAGTGCAAGCATGTGTTTCACTCAGATTTAGAATGGAGTAAAGAAAGGCAGTAGCTTCATTTTGTAAGTTTATATGAAATTTTTGTGGAATTATTCTTAATGAAACTCCAGCTGTCACTTAACACAGCTCATATCACATCTTTCTTTTATTATGGTAAACAGTTAAAAACACCCTTTTTGAGTCACTAAGTGCCCCTCTGTAGACCTCTGACCCCCAGTCCTCAAAATCTTTTGACACTCCTGCCTTTAGGACAGTCTTTATGTTGTCATACATTTTTTGTAAACCATCTTTTCGAAATACATGACCACAACAGGAAATTTATTAAGAAGTTACATTTTCTCCTATAACTTGACACTCATTTAATTTATTCCATCTAGGACTTACTTCAGATTATTCAAGAGATATTTGTCATCTTCAGTTTTTATTAAGATGTAATCACAGCACCATGAAATATTTTGAATTCTCTGAAGTCTGACCTATTGCTTTTTGTTAAATGGCTGATTCAGTTGTCAGGTCAAAAATCCAAAAAGAGAAGAATGCTAATGGAGGCCAGCAAAAAAGCATGGAAGGAATGACTAAAATATAAAGCACCATGATAGCTTGAAAACTTCAGAATGCTCCTCAATCATACTAAAAAGCAAATAAATGAAGACAAAAAACTATACTACGAGAATGTTCAGAACAATAGTAAACACAACCCTAAAAATTCTGGTCAACCATTAAAGAAATCTTAAATCCCAGCCAAAAATTCAGCCATAACTTCTCCTCCAATGAACTGCCACATGACACTGCAATAGGATTCAGCTGTTATTTCATAGAGTGTTTAGTGTCCCTAACCAAGGATTCCCAAACATCTAAGCCCAAGCCTGCCCAACAGCCATATATCACCACATCCACCTTCACCTTCAAACCTTTGCTCACATACTGTATAAAGCTATTCAAACTCAAACGTGCTCTATTTCATCTGATGACTTTCCAATCAAACACTTTAAAATAGTAGGCAATAGTAGCCTGTCCTGTCTCAATCCTTATAAATGGGTCAATCTAGGAATCCAACATTCTCTCTCTCTCTCTCTGTCTCTCTTTCTGGAACAAAGTCACATATTATCCCTCTGTGCAAGCAGGGAATTCAACAGACATCACTTGACTTTAGACCTCTAGCAATCTTAGCCTGCCTCTCCAAAATACTTGAAAAAATGTATTCAAAAACAATTGCTAAACTATCTGTTGCAGGAAGAACTCCTATGCCCCACACAACATGGCCTCCATCCTTCCAGTAGTAGTAACACTTCACTTTTAACCTTTATCGATAGTCATTAAAGCTAGAGATAATGGCAAACTAGACTCCTTATTTTTAGACTTGTCTAAAGCCTTCAATGCAGTTTGTCACAGCAACCTTGTACTTCAAATGTCCTCACTAGGTCTATCACAGCCTTCCCTCTATGGTTCAAAAGTGATTTGTCCATTAGGTATCTATCAGTAAAATGGCACCCTGCCCCCTCACTACCTGTGTACCACAAGGTTCTTTCCTAAGTCCCCTCCTCTTTAACATTCTCACCAAACACCTTCCACACATTAGCACAAGAGGCCTCTCTAATACAATATGCAGATGATTCCGTATATCATATGCACATCAGATAACTTAACACATCTCAAAAAATTACTCAGGAAGCTTTATCAACTATTGAAACATGGCTTTGTAACTCAAAACTCATGCTAAACCCTCCAAAAATTACTTCTGTTTTCTCCAAATCCCTCTCTTGTGAAAAAAAAAATTAAAATCATGTTTCTTAATACAACCATTGAACTCTCTTCTCATAGCAAATTATTAAGGACAACAGTGGATGGTAATGTTAAAGTTGACCTGCATATACAACATTACATAAAAAATCACAAAAATTAGGGATGCTTTACACAGCAAAAATCTTTCTCACCAAAGCAACTAAAACTAAACCTGCTGCAACTTACCTCCTTCTTTCACTACTTTATGGTGGCCCCATCCTTACTCCAATCACAAAACAGAGTGAACAATGCTAAAGTGGCTAAATTTACAGCAAATACCCCTTTCAAAACCCACTACTGTACAGCACAAAAAAGCCTAAACTGGTTAGAACTACTCCTTCAACTAACATATACACAGCTTCTTGCCACCTATAGAATTATCTAGTATCCATCTGCTTGCCCAGCACTAAACACCATTCTATACAACTACGTTCCCACTCAGTCATTTTGATCCAGTGACCAAAAACTCCTCTCTCTCTCTCCACAAACATATCATGTCTGCTGGGCATGGTCTGTACTCATACTATGTTAGGCCTGAAACTCCTTTACCTGTATCCATCATGTCAATACCCTCCCTCTAGTCCTTTAAAACCTTCTGAAATACTTCCTAGCCAAAATCTGGCTGTTCTTGTCACCCCCGGGATAGACTATATCCCTGTGTATGAACAAGTGCCTGCTCGTATCTTACACCTTCTTTAATTACTTTCTTACTTCAATCAATTTCTTTTCCTGACTCTCTAAGAAATATGCCATAGCCCTGTTTTTTTTACTCACTTCATATTGCAATTCCTGTTTGTATTATACAAACTTACCTTTCATTTCTTTAAAATGGCTAATATTTCTCTAAATATTAAATAATTATATAAGTTATATCTATTTTTAACCAGTGCTTTCACATTATGTCTAATTTGGTGTAATTATTTAAATTGTAGATGATTTTGTAATTATTTTTACAGATTTTAAAATTATTGTTCTTAAAACTTTTTGTACTTTGGAGCTTTTCTCCCTGGGTCTCCCTTGAAAATGGGTGCCTACCCAGTTGGTCTTTCCCCATAATCAAATGTCAATAAATAAATAAATACATTTTAAGTGGTATGATTTCTGGACTCTCTTCTGTGGTTATGGATTGCTTGTTTTTAGGATTTTGAAGACTGAGAGGTTGAGAAATACTCGAGATGGTGTTAGGAAAGATAATTTGCTCACCTATGAATTGTAGAGCTAGAGGTGGGACTGAGGGTGAGAGGGGGTTACAAAATAGGTTTTTCAGTCTGGTTACCAAACTTATGTGCTAAATTATGAGCCACACAGATGTCTGGCATCACTCAATTACCTGCACCTGTACAGTTCTAGTAAGAACTGCAGAAACTGTTCAGGAGCACTAATACATGTTCCATTGTTGTATTCAGAGTGATTACCGTGAGCATTGCTGCCCTGGAATGGAAAGTCAGTGAGAGCTGTCACGAGTATTATCACCACCATTAACAACTCTTTAAAGGCAGGCTTACATAAGAAAATGTTTGGCACAGTGGATTAAAGGCTGACAAGATTGAGAGAGGTATTGGAAGATCTTTATAAATCCTGATCGGGTAGCCCCCAAAGTATATATATATATATATGTCTTTGCCATATAGTGGATAGAATACCAAAAATAACAAGGAAGAAGGAAGTGAACAAAAATAATTTGTATGTGTGTGTGTGTGTGTGTGTGTCTGTCTGTGTGTGTGTGTAGGAGTGTGTGTGCAGGAGTGTGTGTGTGTGTGTGCTTGTGTGTGTGTGTGTGTGTGTGTGTGTGTGTGTGTGTGTGTGTGTGTGTGTGTGTGTGTCTGTGTGTGCGTGTGTGTGTGTGTGTGTGTGTGTGTGTGTGTGTGTGTGTGTGTGTGTGTGTGTTGTCGAGTGCGCTTGAGTATGTGAGAGAGCACTCGAGAGAGATCAGCTGTAGAAAAAATGCAGAATAAACATTTTCATATACTTCTAGTCAGAATGGTAGTAGAATTCTTAAATGCCTGGGATGTTAGAGTGGAGCAAATTCAATATGGCTGCTTTGAAAAGAATTGGTATAGATACAGCTATATGTCTAGGATTGGTTAATTTCAGTTTGTCAGTTCTTTACATTGTTGAAATTCATATGGGTGAGACCACATGATCGACAATGTAAATTATCACAAACCAACTAATAAGCAGAAACGGAGATGCATGGAGGCTGCGGTAGCATGGGAATCAGGGAATGTGCCCTATTCCCCACCGTAGTGTGATCCTGGAGTTAATATACAAAATAAGCAGTGCATGGGGGAATACAGAGAGGCTTGCCTCTGCTTGCAGGCTGTTTCTGTTTTTTAGTTGGTGTTTGCGATTTTACATTGTCGATCATGTGGTCTTAAGCATATGAATTTTGGCAATGTAAAATCTCAACAATCTGATATAAATATATCTAGGATACAGCTGTGCTGAATATATTACATTAAGGTGCAGATCCATGTTTAAAGTAGACCATAAGAGTGTTGTGTCATTTTAGGTGAACTCCATTATGACTCTGTCCATGATTTTGCGTAGAGTACTGGACAGTCTGATGGGTCTAAAACTCTTTGGGTCTGACATTCCCCTCTTCTTTTGTGAATGGTATTGCTATAGCCTGGCACTATAGGTCAAAGACATGCCTATAAGCTAACATTTTGTTTAGTGTAATTGATGGTGGAGTTAGTTAAGGTTGTCTTGATTCTGTGTAGAAAAACACTAGGTATATTTTCTGGGTCTATATTAGAACAACGAATGCTTAAAAAAGTGAACGCTGATTGATCAAACTTATATAAGTGAAAGCTTACAATCTCGAACTGTCAGATCCTTGATTTTTTTCCTAGGGAAAAAAATCGCTGATCCAAAACACATACACACAACACAAGCACACCAAACAAACAGAAATCCAAACACATATACACCTAAAATCTGACACCTAACCCTACATTAAATTATGCACACACCACTAACTATCCACTTACCTTAACTCAAACCCTAACCCTAAGGTCCGTCACTATTGCACACTCACCTCACTTGCTCCCTAAACCTAACTCACCTAAACCCACCCTAACAATTATGTCCACACAATCGCACACATACCTAACCCACACCCTAACCCTAACTCACCTATCCCACCCTAACACTCACATCCACACAATCACACACTTACCTGAATCTGACCCGTAACTTTCCACCACAGCACTGAAAATACCAAAGCAACAGAAACGGATAACCAAATTCTTTCCCTAGGAAAAAATTTGGGTTTCTGTTGCTTCGATATTTTGAACATCCGCTTAAATAAGTTCGATCAATCAGCGTTCGCTTTTTTAAGCGTTCGCTGATCTAATATAGACCCATATTTTCTGGTACACTGGATCTTGAGCTTATACGTTTATTTATATCAGAAGTTTAATATGAAGATTGTCTCCTTATTCTATGTATATGTGACATAATTTTTTTCTTATTGTGAAGTTTACAGAAAATATTTCTGCAAATATGCATGCTAAGTCCTGTGTTTGTCTAATCTCTTAATTGTTTATAAGTAGCATGTTATGTACACATTTTTCCCTTTTCACTTATCTGGTGTAGTTAAATAATATTTTGTTATTACTTTAAGTGCTTGTGGCTATGTTGACTTCCTAGTTTAACCTGGAAGAGTTTATAAGAAAATGTAATAGTTTTTGTATTTTATTTACTCTAGACTTGTTTTCAAGACTAGGATGCCTTCTAAAAGCTAAATACTATCGCTTTTTATATCTTAATTATTTTATGACTCCACAAACGTTTTTTTTTTTTGTTCACTTTACCTGTATGTTTATTTCTTACTGGTATGTACTCAGGAGGTGTATACTATATGTTTTTTTACTATGAATCCCAGCAGGTCTCCTCTAATTCAATGGTTTGATGGATACATTTTCAATACATAAGAGTTTCAAGGGGAAGAGGAGTTTACTGTTGCTCATGCCAGAGGCAGATCATTGTAAAATAAGGCCCTAGCCAGGGTAATGGATCAAGGACCCTCACTCCATCACAGCCATCCCAGTGTCCCATTACTTGTCTGTCTCTTCTCAGTTGTCGTGAACACTTTTCAAACCTGTCAGTGTGCATATTATTTTGTACTTTTCTTTTACAATGCTTGCAGAGATTTGGGTTTAATTTAAAACTTTTGTTTCAAATTTTATTGGACAAACACTGATGGCCATTTGCTAAACAAAACCAAACAGTCACTCATGCTAAGTCTGTTTTCAATGTGAAACTTTAAGCTTCTCTTCCACTGAAACTCACATTCATTAAAAATTCATCTGGCCAGAGGTGAATTAAGGGCATCTTGGGCCTTGAGCTGTTTTCAAACCATGGGGCTCCTGCCCACATTTTAGGACCATGCATAAATGCATTTGTTCTTTGATTCACCTTCCTAATTGTTTTAAATTATATTTCTTGATTAACAGAGTAACATTTGTTAGAGTTCATTTTAAATATGTAACTTTGAACATTTTTCCAGCAAGTAATGAAACAAATGTATGACCTAATAAGGGCAAATATACCCATTTCAAAACTTTTCAACCATAAAAGCCCTTCAAACTGGTACTATAATCCATCAATATACATATATTATTGCCACTTTATTGACTGTGTACACATCACATCTGAATGTGATATAAATGGTCACAGTAAAGTAATCCAATTTACTTTACACAAATGCACACTAGTTCTGCAAAGACAGACTAATGAGTTTTTAATTTAATCAGTTCAGCAGGATCAGTCATTTTTATCCGCAGACATTCCCCAAACTCAAAACTTACATCTACATTGCTGATACATTGTTAACTGCATCTATCTCAGATGTATGTATCAAAAAAATAATAGTAATAATGACCAAAGTCACAGATTTCAGCTTTGTTTCACACAAATACACAGTAGCTAGAGTCTTCTTTTCTTTTTGGCTTTTCCTGTTTGGGGTTGCCAAAGATTACAGAATGATTGGCAGTGGAGTTTTACAGTGTCAAGTTGCCAGCTTGACACCCAACCTTCCACAGAAGGCACACACATGCACACACACTCACACCTAGGGCCAATAAGAGTGTCCAATTCACCTTCAGCATGTCTTTGGGATGTGGAAGCACCTGGAGGAAACCCACATGACTGCAGGGAGGACATACAGACTCCACACAGAAGGCACCCCAGCAGAGAATTGAATTGGAGAACCTCTTGCTGTGAGGTAGCAATGCTAACCGCTGCACCACCGTGGCCACCCTAGAGTGTTCCTACTTAATTCACACAAATGCATACATATTAATCCTACAATGCTAGATTGCAGACTGTTTAAAAATTACCAGATGATAAGCGCATAAGGTACTTTCATCCACAGAAAGACACTACCCCCACTAGCAATTTTAACTACTTTGTTGACTGTGTAAACTCATCATTGTTATGAAGAAATAAATTACATGTAGTTTAATGGTAGGTTTGGATGAAGTACATGAAATTATATAAAGATCACTAGTATCATACCATAAGATTAAGCCACTTTTAGCAGAGTTTAATAGAAGAGTAATTATGATAGCATAAGAATTATTAACCATTTGATAACTTTTAAGTCAATATGCACACTCTCTACAGAAGTAAAAGTCATCTGAATAATTTCATATTTAAGAGAACTATTCCTAATGCAGAGGTTGTTGTTGGCAAAAATATTCTGCATTTCATGGCTTCATCTACAAATGCAGTTCCTGTTGCCCGAAAGAATACATTTCCTATGTTACATTAAAAATCTAGGCGCTGGTGATATTGTCATATCATTTCCTGAATTAGATCAGTTATGCAATAGGGAATGGCTGGCAAACAGCAATAAAAGGCTCATAGTTATTAACCATGCAGTCCTGGAGACCATCAAGGAGCTTAGCCTAAATTCCTAATTAGCCCAAAGCACTGTCTGGTTAAGTGATTTGTTTAATATCACATGGTAGGTAAATGAAGGTGGAAATATTCAAATCCTGAAAACACCTATCAGAGGAAACAGCTTGTTAACAAGTAGCAACTTTAGTGCTAAGTGCCAGATTAACAGTTTTTAACTCAGCGCAGAAATCCTTTCCAATTTGATCTTGTACAGAAGACTGTAATGCAGTAATATGCAGCAATGACTACATAATAGATGTTGAAGATCAGATGGTTCTGATCATTCCAACTAATGCAGACTATATGACCTGACAAATGTCAACCCTTTTATAGTTGCTGAAGGTTGTAAAGAAGGTACTGCAAGAATTCATTACACAATCCAGGCCTGTTAATGAATTAATTCATTCTTTAGTGCAATGAGTAAAGAAAAAAATTACAGGCAATATAAATGCTGACGCATAGCTTCTTCAACAACCCACTTCATGCAAAAATCAGAAATATTATTGCATGTAGAATATTTTTGGGGGGACTTACATGCTTGCAGGGCACATGCATCTCAGTTTTGACCTCCTGATGTTATCTCTGTCATCAAAAATAGCTATTCCCTCTGACATCGCTGAGTACAGGTTTGACCCAATTGAATGACTAATAATGCTGTATTGCTGCAACATATACCACCACAGTCAAAAGAGTCATATCATGGACAAATGGGGCCCTGTGCAGGGCACAAATTCAGGCCCCTGCCAGTCATACCAGTATCCCATTTCTTGGTTGTCTCTCCCCAACTACCACAGTGTTCAAACCTGTCTATATATATATATATATATATATATATATATATATATATATATATATATATATATATATGTATATATATATACTGTATAGTTTCTTCTTTACTTTAACAATTATCACAGAGATTTGGATTTCATTTAAAACTTTTATTTGAAATTTACAGAAAAAAGGACATCAATTTTCTAAGCAAAAATAAAAGCAAACAAACCAAAAAACACTCGTACACTGAAAACAGACATGAGAAACAGTAAGCTTCTCTTCCCCTGACACTCACATTTAGTGAAAATGCATCTGGCAACCCATTAAACTACAACAGACATGCTCAGATTCATACTCAAAGTACTAATTAGCATTTATGTGAAGGGTACATGAATTCAAAAGACAAATATGTAACACATTTGCTAACAACCTGAGACAGCCCACTGGACAAAGGTGTCCCTATTAGGGAGCAGCCCAGGAATATTGTCTGATAAAGTAGCTTGGCAGAGTCATATAGACAAATAAAGGCTGGCAGAGTCAGACCATGTACTAGTAAGCAGATCTTTAACAGCTCATAATCTTACTCATCTGCATTAAATGCTAGACAAACTGTTGTAGCCTAAACAGTGCATTTCACATGTGTGGCCCTGCAAAAATAAATGAATAAATAACTAAATAAAAATAAACAAAAAAAAAACAAAACAAACAAACACACAAAAAAACAAAACAACTAAAGTAAAAATGTAGTCATAGTTAAAATACTAACATTAAACTCAGATTTCCTGCTTTCCGATTTATTTACAGTTAAATAATAAATACACTATTAACATTAAGAAAACCAAGAATCACATACAAAGAACACGGCTCATAAAATGATGCTTCTGTTTACTGCAATCACTCTCCTTCCTTTATACCATAACTATTCTGGTTCATGGGTAGTTATTAAGCTTGCAGTTAAGTGGACCATTGAGGAGCTCAGTCCAAAATTTCAGTTGGCCCAAAACACTGCCTGGTTAAGTGACTTGCTCAAGGGCAGGACATAAACATGAGGCAAAATAAGAGACATTCTGCAAAACTGGAGACAGACAAGAGCATATTACTCTAAACCACTTAAAAAGTTAAGAGAATAACATGTTTTGCAGAAACATGTATTTTGTGAAACACAATTATGAAACTCTAATGACTGACAATGCATGATTGTATCCCTGAGTGATTAATCAAAAACAACAAAAAACAAATACTTATATGCCAGTTGGATTAACTCTGTTATGTCCTGTACCTGAGGTATGGGGTTTGATTCTGTATGACTCTGAGTAAGTCACTTAACTAGAGAGTGCTCTGTAAGTGTGGCATTTCACACACACAAACACATATACACATATATCATTTCAGTTGGTTTGTAAGATCTAGCTATTTGTGCATACTATCAAATTTAAATTCAACCCATTTCCTGCATCTCTTGTATTGTCATTCATAATGTTGCAAGGAAAAGAAAAGGAAATAAAAACTCACTCTCCATTTTGTGCTGAAAAAACAAACTTCCATTTCATATCCTATTCATGATGTGTAATTTACTAAAATCATGTGCCACTTCCTGGACATTTTCTCATTTGCTCAACCCCAGTCTCTGTCATTGGCTAAGCAAGAATTATAAAGAGCTCAGAGCAGAAAAAACAGGCAGCATGTTTCTTTTTGTAATGTTAAACTTTTTTAAATGTTTTATGCCCCCCCCCCCCCAGCCAGCACCAGGTCCTAGACAGCTGCCTAGGTCACCTTTTGCTGGATTTGGCCCTTGCTCATGATAAGTATGTTTTCAATGTGAAAGTATTTTTTTTGTTTTGTTTTGTTTTTTGTTTAGCAAATGGCTGTCAATGTTTTTGATGTAAAATCTGAAGTAAGTTTTAAAACCAAATCCAAATCTCTGATCAGTGCAAAACAAGTACAATTTGATGTTCTTGAACTTGTGTTAGGAAATTCTTCTTCTGTTTTTACTTCCCACTTTGCTGTATTGTTAGGTAACACTCATACATCTCAACTGTCCAGATTATCACAGAATGTCTAGATTTTTGCCTCATATTTTTGGTCTGTTCCTCATAAAATTTGTGATTTTTCTGGATTTTTGTGGCAAATTAGTGAGGACTGAATTCACTAAATAATGACTGGCATTTGAGTTTCAGACTTCATATCATTCAGAAAATGCATGGTAACACAAGGCCATTTAGTCTAACAACTTTCTAAGTTTATAAGAGCAATATTTAAAATGTGTCTCTATTTTTAGGACTTTGTCCAGATTTTTTGTTCTAAGAGGTTGAGAGCTATGCTAGCACTTCATCCAAACCATAATCCTTGAACACAACAAATTTATTCTCTGTTATACGTATTGCAAGGATTTGCAAAATAAGTAAATACATTATTAGACTGTAGCATTTATTTTTCATAGAAAAATATAGGGAAATAGTCTTTGATTTTTAACAAAACATTACATGTGAATTGTTCCCTTGTCTTCTATTCTTTGTCTTTTTTCCTCTTTCTTTGGTCATCAAATGTTCTACATGTACCCACCAGCTAGCTGCTTTATTGTGCCAGAGCAAGAAAGGAAACCTTGTCACCACCGTCGATATTACTTTTTTAAATATCAGCTTTATTACTTTAAGATATACTCCAACCCTCAGACCTTTAAACTGAAGAAGCAGTCATTGTGACAATAGTGTGTTTCTGAATACTCTCTGGATTGTTAGTGTTAAGACTTTGGTGGTGTGTCTTAGACGTCAAAGAAAAATAAACATTAAGACATGACAATGAGATCACAGCAATCAAACTTATTGAAGGTCAGTAGGTCATAAGTTTGACAACTGAATCTATGAACCCCTGAACATATAGATGTTAATGTGATGAGCAGGGTGTCAGGACTTGAATCTCATCCCCACTGTTACAAAATAATGTGACAGCCAAAGGTTGTTAGAATCCTGTCACTTGCACATAATAATGTGATTTATAGTGGTTAAAATCCTAAGTATGCACTATTAGCACCTATTATGCATGCAACAAGGTAAATGGCCTTAAGTGGTTATGGCAAATGTACATTAATTACTACCTTGGATATAACTGACTAAAAGTCATTGAAAGCCATTGTACCCAAAAAATCTATATACTGGTAGTCACCAACTCCCTGGGATTTCCCCCACCTCAGTTTCAACCCTGTACTTTCTAGTGCAAATTTTTCAACAGCAATTGAGACTTAATTGTTTTTCAGGCACACACACACACACACACACACACACACACACACACACACACACACACACACACACACACACACACACACACACAAACTCACAATGCTTTCCATGATGGGCCACTGATACCTCTCAAGTGGTAGAACTACCTTCCTGAATTGACAAACACATGCTTGTGAGCTAGCATATGCACGCATGCACATATGTGTCTGTACACTCTCCCTTACACACACACATACAGAACCATGTGCAAAATCACATGCATACAGACAGGCAGACACATACACACACACACACACACACACACACACACACACACACACACACACACACACACACACACACACACACACACACACACACACACACACACACTCAAATGTGATACAATGAACTAACAACTTTTAAAGCTGCTCACTTATGAGAGGTGCACTTCATTTCTGGAAACTGTATGTTTGTCAATGCTAACAGCAGGATTCAGAATACTTTGCACCATTGCTGTAAGCAAATTTGAGTGAACAGCTACAAGCATGGTGTGCAATTCAGAGACACATATACCACTAGTGGTAACTGGGGAATAGTATAGCTGGGCATGGAGTATGAACATGATCATATAATGACACAGTATTCAGGAATATTATTAAAACAAATATCTTGGTGTATGCAAATGAAACAAATCAGAATGGGGGAACGATTCAGAGACATATGAACAGTGGGCCATAAGTTAGCGCATGCCATATAATTGATCTCCAGTGATTCCTGGAGTTCATGCTGCAGGAATAATGGAAAATGTTTAGGGTAGCTCTTGTATCAGTTAAAATCTATTTTCAACATACTCTTGCAGCCACAAGCCACACCAGTGTGCATTGTCTCCCCTAGACATGCAGTATCTTCTGACCACACTTAACATATCATGCACTCCGTAGCACTGACATTGTGGACCACTGAATATGGGCACCATGCAGACCACAATGGACACATGTTTTCCATCTTACTTTTAAATTCTGTAAATCTGGGACTAGACTACCAATATCTGGAGAGCCTAGGAACTGCTTCTCAGAAATCAGCTTGGGAATAGTGCTTCTGATTTTTGTCTCCAGGTGACAGAATGAGCTGATGGGCATTATTTCTTAGCCTTCCTATGGATTATAATTCACCAGAAAGCTTGGAAATTGCTTCTTAGGAGCAAGCTTAGGATTCATTCTGCTTCTTTGCTTCTGGTGAGAGAAGAAAAAAGGGGCATTTTTTCCTGCTGGTCTCTGAATGAGCATTGTGTATGGGACTTCACTGAGTAGTCTGGTTGCAATTTGGTGAGAACCTCTTCAGGGCCTTTTTTGCAGCTTGGCTGGCTGTTGTTTCCAGGTGCCCTAGCTTCTACGCAGAGTATCAACCAAAAAGAGACTAGAGCAAGTGTACTGAACAGAGAAAAATATGGGTTAATACTACTTCTCAGGAAATGGCTTGGGATTAGTGCTACTCTTTTGCTTCTTGTGAGAGAAGGTGAAAAGGATAATTGATTCCTGGCTGCATGCAGCTGTGTGTAGACCAGTATTATCTCAGTTACAAGCAGACAGCACCTGTAGTAATCAACTGTAATCATCATGGATTCTACTCCCCCTTCAGCCACATTGGTAAATACCTGGAACCATGGATGTGCACTTTCCAACAATCTCTTTAGCCAGTTTGGTTGAAATCAGCATCCTGATGAACACCCTGAGACAATAACCACCTACTATTTAAACAAACTGATGCAGTCTGTAAGAGATGCAGTTATTTCATTCTATTGAAAACAAAACTGTCATATGAAGACACTACAGATAACAAGCAGATTGTCAGTACTACACAACACCACACAAACCTATCACACACAAATCAGACCAAACACATAGACCTAGATATGCTGAAACTCTTAGATGTAGTCTGCCTAAACCATACAGGCCTCCTAAATGTAACCAAGATGCAAGCAGCTCAACAACCCCACAAACATACAAAACAGGCTACACACACCTTGAAATATACATCGAGAAGTCACGGTGTCTCAGTTCAAAAGCTCGTAAGGCAAATCTCACTACAGTGCAGCATCCTAGTCATAGGTGACTCCATTGTGAAACACACTAATGCGTCACTCCCCAGGATGTGCTGGGAGAGGATCATGGTCAATTGCCAGGATTCACTACATCATGCAGGCACTTAGGTCCCTGCACCACAGGTATAAATATCATACACTCATTGTATATGTAGGTTATAAATAACTTGAGACGTACCTCCCTAAACTATATGAAGAGACATGATGGCACTCTTGGAATATGTGTTCAAGGAAGTCATGAATCTCACCTTGAGCAGCATTTTGACCATTATCAAGAAAGATGCTGCAATACAAACAAAAGATTATTGACTTTAACAATTAGCTCAGCTTCTGGTATGATTCAAAGGAGGTCCAAAATATATAATCCTGGGAGGAGATGGTAGATAGTCTTAACTGCTTTGCTAGGGATGACCTGCATCTATCCCTCCAAGGCTTTTGCATATTGGCTAAACTTTTCCCACCCCAACAGTGCCTTTTTAGAAAATGTCAGTCTTCAAGAGATTCCCACTTAGCACAACAGAATCCAGACAACATAAAGGCATTGCTGCTCAGTGCTAGGAGACTCAACAAAAAATTAAACTTCTGACAAGCACTCCTTACCCTAGAAACCATTGAAATTTACATTATTAGAAAACCCAGTTCAAGACCATTGAGAGCACACCTTTAGTGCAGGGCTTCAACACCTAGCACACAATCGGGCCAACTGCACTTGATGATTGTTCTAAAGGTGGTAAAAAACACTTTACTTCCAGACTAATTAGACAAAATAATAATCTGGATCTCCTCTGCATACAACTTACTATTAACAAGATCCCTTATCACATCTTGACTTACTACAGGACTCCTTCTATGTTCCATCAGCCCATAAATCCTAATTGTTATTGTGTCTCTGTGCTTTAAGCCATACACCATTCTCCTATGAGAGTTTTTCTGCTCCTACTTAACTGGGTGGCATATATATTCTTTAACATTTATAGCCAGAGATTTCTAGAATTCATAAAAAAACTCTGAACCAATTAGTTTGCCCCCCAAACAGGGTGATAAAATCCTGGAGATTGTCCTCAGCAGTATGGGACAGCTGTCTCACCCTGGTTAGATTAAACTACAAATCAATCACATTCATCTTAAGACTAAAGCCAGAAACATTATCCAATACCTTGTTATTCAGATATTATGCCAAGGCTAATTTACTGAAACTGAGTAATGAGCTGGCTAAAGCAAGCATCACTTTCCAACATGATGATCCCACTACTTATGCAGAGTCCTTTATTACCAAATCTGTGCATGCATGCATGAATAGCTGCATAGATCCATTTGTCTCCCACTGAGGTAAATTCCATGACAAGTTCAAAACTAATTCCCTGTGGTGGAACCAAAATATAAACAGACTCTATAATGAATGGAAAAAACACTCTTTGTATGTAAAAATAAATGCAGCTCTCAAGATGCAAAATACATTTTGTTAAACCTAATAGGGACCTCAAGATTCTGATCAACTCAACCAAAGCCAGATATAATGTAACAATTGCCACCTGAGCAAAGGACAGTGAGAAAGCCTTTTTTAACTGTGTAAGAAACCTCAGAAACAATGCCTAACTCTGTGCAGAGCTAATAGTAAATTATATCACATACTCAGACCCAGAAGACACAGCCAATCTATTTAGTACTAACTTTAACCCCCTCCTACATTTCCAGAGCTCATACCTGAATCTAGATCCCCCTAAATATTGCAGTAACAAGTCCGCAAGGCACTATTAAAAGTCAGGAACACTTCTTCTGTAGACCAGATAACATACCAGGCTTCTCACTGTCCAGCCTGAAACAAGACCTGTCAAACTCTCTACAGAGTCTATTTAAGGTCAGCCTCCAATCAGGCTTTGTGCTGGTTGGATGGAGTATAGTAGCTGTCAATTCCATGCACAAAGGAAGGACATCAACAGGCCCGGGTAGTTGTAGACCCTTAAGTCCGACTGGTCTCACCTGTAAGGCTATCGATGTAGGCAATCTACAAACTCTCGACCCAAGCTAATTTGGATTTGTTAAGGGCAGATTGTACCTAAGTAACCTGTTTGACTTCTTAAAAATGGTCACTGAAGCAATGGATGAGGGCAAATTATGCACACTGCATATCTTGACATCATAAAGGCATTTGACACCATCCTATACTCAGGTATCATAGATAAACTATCCCAGCTTAATGTTAATCATCATGTAACTCACTGCATAGCAAATTAGCTGACAAACAGAACCCAGGAAATTACTGTGGGCTGTTCTATCTCCTGCAAAAGACCTGTCACTAGTGGTGTACCCCAGGGTTCAGTCCTTGGGCCATTCCTCTTTGGCATTTACTTCTTAGAGGTCAAAGCTGCTATTAAGGGTTTTTGGTTGCCCAGGTTTTCAGATGACTATAAACTTGGCATCATCCTAAACTTTGCAGATAATACCAAGATCCTTCAAGAGAGCATTTCATAGGGTCATAGGAAGTTACTAGGCTATTGGCCCTGAGGCCCTTATAAGTCTAGCCAAGAGTTTAGCCCATGTTTAGACAAGTCAGCACCAAAAGCCCCTATCCAGCATGGGCACAGGTGGAATCCCAGGGATGTATTTTCTGTTTCCCATCCAGTTATTCAGGTTGCGCTTAAAAAGGGATAATGAGGTACTCTGCTTGACATGGAGAGGGAGTCTATTCCACAGATGGGGGAGTCTCTGGGACACAAATCTGTCCTGCCAACAATTCTTATTGATATCACAGATCAGGATGAGGTCACACATACTGTTTACTTGACTGAGGCTTGACTTGAGGATATGCACTAGTCCCATCAAGGTGAGGTCTGAGATTGCTTTGTATGCCAGACAGAGGTCACCTCTGAGGAGTCTGTATGAAACTGAGTAGAGGGACAGGGCTTTTAGCCTATCTGTTTAGGGTAGATGTTTGAGGCCCTGGATTCTCCTGGTGAGGAACCTCTGTGGTCTCTCCAGCTGCTGCATATGCTTTGCGAGGTACATGCCAAAGGGGAATTGTACTCAATAATTGGCATTATATGGGAAGAATATAGGGATGTTATGACCTCTTTGTCCCTGGATGAGATACCCTTACTTATGAGGTGGGCCATGTAAAAAGCTTTCCATACAACAGAAGCAACGTGGTGGTCAAAAGTCAGGTTGCTATCAAACTGGGTGCCCAAATCCCTCACTACTGATTGCATGCTTAGGACATTGTTATTAATGTGATAATATGTGGGGATGTCACTCTTCCCAAAGGGGATGATGATGCCTTTTTTGGCACTCAGCTTGAGGCAATATTTCTGGCACCAGTGATTTGTTTGGGTGAGACCCTCTTGGAAGACGTCCACATCACTTGAGGAATTGATGACTACTCCCAGCTTGCAGTCATCTGCAAACTTGGTCAGCCATAGCCCACTGGTTTTGGCCTGCACCTCAGCAAAGTATATCCCAAATAACAGAGGCCCCAAGATCGATCCCTGGGGTACGCCACTTATTATGGGTCTACTGCTTTAGGTGGCTTCCCCTATTTTGATTAGGTGGGTTCTGTCACTGAGCCAGTTTGCTACCCATTTGGTGACATATGGATTGATGCTAGTTGAGAAAGTTTATCTATTATGTCTGAGTGGGGAATAGTATCAAAGGCTTTGGCCAGGTCAAGGTAGGTGGTGTGCACCATCTTCCCCTTGTCCAAGGCTTTGGTGACTGTCTCAATGAAGACAACCAGATTTAACAGACACGATCTCCCCTTGACAGAGCCAAACTGTGTGGAATTGAGTGTTTGGAGGTTGCCAATATCCCTGTTAATGAGGTCCATGATAATCCATTCCATGGCTTTGCAGATCAGGCTAGTTAGACTGATGGGTCTATAATTTCCTGGACTGGTGGATGCTCCACCTTTGTGTAAAGGGATGACAGTGGCTGTCCACCACTTGGCTGAGACAAAGTCGGTACTCGGGCTTTGGTTGAATAGGGTGCCTAATGGTGCTGCAAGTTCATGCCTGAGTTCATGTAGGATGCAGGCAGAGATGTTATTGGGTCCCATGGAGGCTGTATTCTTTGCCTTTGAGAGGGCAGTGATGACCTGTTCCCTAGAGATAAGGGGTGGGGGGCAGGTACAGGGGATGTCCTGATTTACTGATGAGGGGGACAGAGGGGTGAAGTTTTCACTGAATCTGTCACCCAGTAGATTGGCTATATCTACAGCATTTGTGTATGTGGTGTCCTTGACCACCAGTTCTGAACAGATCTGGATGCTTCCTTTGAGACTGTGGTCATACGTGAGGAAGACCTTATGACTGTCTCTAGCAGATGTGGCCAATTTGGACTCAAAGTTGGCTTTAGAAGATTTCACTAGTGCTCTTATTTGCTTCTTCAGGCTAAGAATAGATTGCTTCCAGTTGGGCACCTGCTCCCTCTTGGTTCTGGACAGCAATTTTTTCCTTTTGTTATATAGTTTATTTATTGCGGATGCCCACCAGACAGGTTTAGTCTTCCTTCCAGAGGATGATTTTGGTCTTGTCAGGTATTACTGATTCCATGTATCTATATAAATGCTTGTATAGTACTTTGGTGTAGATTTGGACATTGGTGTCAGTTCTACAGAGGAGGAGGGGGCTGTGAAGCTATTTATACCATCCCTCAGGAGGTTGTAATCAGCATTGGAGAAGTTTTTTTGTTTGACCCTAGCTAGGGGGTGGTCAGGAGAGATGGTGACTTCGAAAGTGACCGCTTTATGGTCGGATCTTACCAGGGAGGATGATACTGTAGGGGTGTTGCAGTAGTTACTCATGTTGGTTAATACCAAATCCAAGATATTGTCACCTCTTGTGTGGGTATTGACTAGTTGTTCCAAGGCACTTGCAATGATAAAATTGAAGAATCTCTGGGCATTTGTGTTCAGGCATGAGTAGTTTTTCCAGTCTATGGTTGGGTAAATAAAGTCGTCCAGTAAAGGGTAAAGGGTTGAATCCTGATAGATTTGAAGAGGTCTAGATAGGTGGAGTGTGCATCTTGTGTCAAATTTGGGGGCCTGTAGCTAGCTATAATTTGAATAGGGGTCTTGTCAAAGGTTAACTGCACCTGGAGTGTCTTCTGTGCATCATACTGTTTGACCAGCCGGGAGGTGAGTGTGCTTTAATATACATTGAAACTCCACCTCCTCTGGCTTTGCTGCCCATAGTTTGGGGTCTGAATGTATGATAGGAAGAGTAAACAGGTAAGGCTGGGGTGCTTTCTGCAGCTTTGAACCAGGTTCCTGTGACTGAACAAATGTCAGCATCTTCCAGGGTTAAGAATATTTGCAATGAGTGCAGCTTCATGTCTAGACTCCTAGTGTTTAGCAGCATGACCTTTAATTTGTATTTTGTTGAAATTTTTATGTTGGTAGTATTGACCTCATGACTTTTCCTAAAAAAGGCACTATAGGGGAGGCAAGGGTCTTTCACAAAATCCTGAAGCCCAAGTGAGACAGATGCAGGCCATCTCTAACAAAGCATAGTGGTCTGTCGATCATATCTTCCCAGGATGTCAGGTACTGGATCCCCCTGGAATGACAAAAGAAACTAAGACAATTGTTAAAGTCAATCAGTTTCTGTTTGTATTGAGACATCATTCTGGGTGATGATAGAATGCTGCTAAAGGTTAGGGACATAACTTCCTGGGACACATATTCAGCGAGTTCAATCATGTCTCTCTTCATATAGTCCACAGAGGTACATTTCAAGTCATTCATGCCAACATGGACTATGACAGAGTCATACCAGTACCTGTTGTTGAGAGACTTGGGTGTCTGTGTGATATGGCAAATTCTGGCACCTGGCAAACAACTAACTGTGACTTTCTCCTTATCCAGCCTGGTGAGAGGCACATCTGTGTGTCTCACAATGGAGTCTCCTGTGACTAATATGTTGGGTTTATAGTTAGGCCTTAGTGGTTGTGGGACACTGGTGTGTGGACTATGCGTGGTATGTGGTGTGGAGGGTTGTGGAGTTTGCATGTGCTTTTGCCTCTGAGGTGCCCTTTGTTTGGGTTTGTTTTTGTTGAGAACCTTCACATATGTGTGTGTTGTGTAGCTGTGTGAGATGTTTGAGGTGTAGTGATTATGTTGACAACCTTTTCAGTGCTAGATATACTGGCATGTGAGGGAGAGAGCATAGACTCTAGCTTCTTTATGTAATTGCATCTCTCACAGATTGTGTTCCTAGGTGGTAGTAGTAGATGATTGTCCATGTACATGAAGCAGTTGCTACACTGTCTCAGGATGCCCATATGAGCCAGGCTGGCAGGAGAAATGGTGAGGAATTGTCCATCCATATTTCTCAGAATCTGAGGGAGAAAGGCCAGGGAGAGCTAAGGGGTAGGCCTAAAGCCCAAGTGCTTAAACCAAAACTGCAAGGCTTAGAATAATACTTAAAATTTAAACAGGCTGAAAACAAGCATTAAAAAATGTAGCAGAAAAGATGCAATTGAACAATTTAGAGAACAAGTAGCAGAAAAAGCAATATGAAGTAATAGAGTAAGAGGAAACACAAATACTGTAAAAGCAGCTGAATAAACTGTTTTTTTTTTAATTTTTTTTTTAGTAAAGTGGAAAGGGAGAAAGGAGGAACAGAAGATAATTCAATGTTAAGAAACTAAGGGGGTAGGCCTTCTCAAATGTTCTATCCATATTAGGTAGAATGAGCTAATGAGCTTGGACTGGATGGAGTGTCCCAGATGAAATGTACAGTAGTGTAGGGCAACTGCAAAGCCACCATGTTTAAGAACAAGACAACAATAGGGAGGGAGAGTGGGAAACTATGATACAGCTGCTAGCTACACTATTTTAGGCAGAAAACACTACAGAAATGTTTATCACAGCAGAAAAACAGCAGTGAGTCACTAAACAAAAGTTTTAAATGGAAAAAGAAGCAAGAAGACTCTAGAGAATACTTTTAACTGTAGAAAAATCAGTTATATGATACACTCCTTGGCAGGAAATCAAATCAAACAGATGCTTAACAAATGGAGAAATTTTCCAGTTAATAACTTGTACGCAGTGAAACTAGGTAAAAAGCTTTACAAACAGTGAGACAGTAACAAAAGTGATTTAACAGGCTCAATAAGGAAGATTAGTTTATAACAATAAAATACAGTAAAAAGTAGGCAGCAGACAATAAAAAGTGCAATAAATGGAAAGAATAATCACCAGCTAGTAAAAATAAGCAAGAAACAGGATAGCTATTGTTATATATCACAGATCAGAGTTGTGGTCAGTGCTCCTCCTCCGTTCAGCTCAGTGTGAATAAGCAGAAACCCTCTCAATGGTAGGGCTTAAATACCAGAAGGTACAAACATGAAACAACTTAAAAAAAGGCTCAAAAGAACCAGTGAGTGCTTACTCCAAGCCCTAGACCAGCCAACCTTTAGAAGCCAATGGCCAATCAACACAATCCTCACACTAAAGTGGAGAATGGCTTCTGCTAATCCAAGATGGCCTGGGAAATGTGCTCAGAACAAACAGCCACTGCAAACAAACAACCAGTCCCAGAGACAGCAAACCTGAACTGGGCTATACTACAGCTACTAGCTACACTATTTTAAGCAGAAAACACTACAGAAATGTTTATTACAGCAGAAAAACAGCAGTGAGACACTAAATTAAAGTTTTAAACAGAAAAAGGAGCAAGGAGACTCTAGAGAATGATTTTAACTGCAAAAAAGTCAGTTATATGATACACTCCTTGGCAGGAAATCAGAACAAACAAACAAATGCCTAACAAATGGAGAAAATGTTGAGTTAATACCTTTCACACAGTGAAACTAGCTAAAAAAACTTTACAAACAATGAGGCAGTAACAAGTGTCATTTAACAGGGCTAGTAAGGCAGATAATTGCAATACAACAGTACAGATTAGCTTATAGCAATAAAGTACAGTAAAATGTAGGCAGCAGATAAAAAGTGCAATAAATGGTAAGAAAAAGCAATACCTAGTAAAAATAAGCAAGAAAACAGGATACTTATTGTTATATATTACAGATCAGAGTTGTGGTTAGTGCCCCTCCTCCATTCAGCTCAGTGTGAATAACCCAAACCAATAGCTGGTGTTGAAATCACGGACTAAAACCGAATGCCAAGAAATGTTTAAAAGTGTCCTTTAGCAAGCCAGAAGTCCCTTGCTGTTATCACATTGACAACACACCCCTGAAAACTGATGCATTAGTTAGGGACCTGGGAAACTTTGTGGTCAATGAACTGTCTTTTGATCACCACATATCAATTATTATAAGTCCTTTCTCACTGCATAGTTTATTACTATGGGTATGGTGTCCAGCTCCATCAATGTGATCATTCCATTGTATTCCACACTCATTAGGCTGATCATGGAGTATAATGCCCCCTTCAGTATGTACATTCTCAAACATTTAACACAACTTCTCCTGTTTGGCATCTACTTTTCTAAAGTAAAAGCCAATAACCAAGTGCTCTGGATGAATATGTTTGCAGATGGCTGCAAGCTAGGGGCAGTCATTGAATCCCCAAATTATTTAGCCATTCTGCGGAAAGATTTGTACCACATAAATAACTGTTGCCAAAAAATGCATTATTGTATCCTTTGGGAAGTCATCTATCCCAGGTAACTACCACATTAACAACATTTCCCTAAGAGTTGACCCAGTTTTTCAGGATTATTTGGACAGTGACGTAACGTTTGACCAATATGTGTCCATTGTTGTAAGAAAGTCCTTCTATATTGCACAGCTTATAAACAAAGGAATTGTGTGTAGATTTAGGGATATTTTTAAAATTTACTAATGATTACCAAGGGGAAAGAATAACTTATTTGGACGTGGAACTTTATAAAGACGCTCAGGAACATAGATATATAGCGAAGATTTTTAGGAAAAACAGCTACTCAAATTCATTCCTGCATTTTACTAGCTCGCACCCCTTCCACCAAAAAAAGTCAGTGGTTAAGGGGCAGGTGGAGCAAGCAGCAAGGATGATTTCTAGAGATGAAGGCTTTAGGGTGGAATGTGAAAACCTAAAAGAAATGTTCCTTCATAGAGGGTACCCAATAAGTTTACTGGTTAACATTATTTCAGAAGTCCAACTCAAATGGGAAAATGGAGTTTATAAACCTATATTGAGTAAAAGTACATTGACGGTGGCCTTGAATGAGGAAGTAGATATACTACAACATTTACCAACAGATTTGGTTGAAGATGGACTGAACCGTGGAGGAAATAATCCTTTTTCCCTCATGTTTGTGTTAACATTTAATCTTGGAGCTGATGAAGTACAAAAAACTTTAAGAAAATACTGGCATTTGTTCACTATGGATAAGGATATTTTACAAAAGGTAGGAGACTGGCCAGTAACAACCTTTAGAAAGGGTAAAAATATGAAAAACATAATAGTAACCCCATTGAATATCTGAAAAGTAAATGCAGGGATGCAATGTGATATGTGCAACTAATGTAAATATATCGATATTGGCAAAAATGTTTCAATTAGAAACAAGAACTATTTCCTTAAGGAGAAATTCAATTGTAACTCCAAATACGTGGTCTATTTGGCCCAGTGTCAGTGTTGCCTGGCATTTTATGCCGGGAAAACTGACTGTAGACTACTGGATAGGATTTACGAACATATATATGCCATTAAAAGGCACAAGCTGGACAACGCATTAGCTAGACATTGTGAAGAATATTCTCATCATTTTTTTAAGTTTAAAGTGATTGCACAAGTAAAACCACAAGGAAGTGAATGTATTTCTAGAGGGGGACCCAGTAAGTTGTTGTTAGAAAAAAATGAATTGAAATGGCAGCTTAGATTAGATTCCTGCAGCTCCCCAGGTCTGAATGAAATATATTCTATAGCATGTATTTTAAAACTTAAAGGTTTATTAAGGTGATCTTTATAATTCCAGGCTTAGAAAAAAATACAATATAATATACTCAGAGGTACTGTCTTTAGCAGTTTAAAAAGGTAATTTATTCTAAAAGGAAAATATAACAATTTTTGTCTTTTTTCATTCTTTTAAAATAAAAAGACACCCCGTTCATGGATGAACACATGCATTTATGTGTAACTTGATATATATATATATATATATATATATATATATATATATATATATATATATATATATATAAGTTGGAGCAAAAATAATGTAAATTAAAGTTTTTAATAATAGGAAAGTCTTTTTTATGAGTTAATTTAGATGTAATTAATGTTGTCATGTGACTTAAATGAATTGTTTTTAAATGGTTAAGGAATGTATGGTAGTGTATCTGAGGAAGCCTGGAAATTTTACCAGACGAAAAGTGCTTCATACTCTACGGTTGTATCCAGTGTTCGTTTTCATTTTATTAAACCTGTTTTGGTATTTTTGTTGTGTGCCGTGAGTTTCCTGAAGTCTATTTTCTGTTTGCTTGGTCGTGTTAGTACTTCCTTTTTGTGATTACCTAGACTTAGGGATGTCATTGTCCTCCTTTACTCAGCAATCATTAAGCCAGTCATTGAATACAAGGTTCCCTTTGGCATGTATCTGTACAGACTCATACAACAATTAGAACACCCACAGAGCTACCTTACTAAAAGTATACACAGCCTAAACAACATGTTCTTCATGGATGTACTATACTCTGTATCCTACAGACTGCTAAGGGTGACCATTGTCTGGCATACAAGGCATCCTCTGACCTATTGGTGATGGATATACTGCACATCAGCAAGTCAAATGGCATCAGAAATACTCAATCTAGAGATCTAAACCTCTTCGACAACATCAACAGAATCATTTGGAGGGAATGGTATATCTTGCAGAGGATAACACTGCTCTGGAACAGACTCCTCATCCACAAAAAAACAAAGTGCATCCTTCTCAATATTCAAGTGCAATGTGGCTCTATTGATGGGAAACAGAAAAATTATGCCAGGTTTGCCCCCTGTAGTACTAATGGACAGAGGCAGTTCCTAAATACTTTATCTCATGAATGGATCCCCTCAAATTATCTATAGCATAATCCCAGTTATTCTCATTAGGGGGTAATATATAATTATCAACAATGGGATGGGTAGGGGCAATATTTAACCAAATGGGATAGATTAATTTGAGCACAAAAAGGGAAACTGGCTAGGCTTAAAATGGCCTGCTACAGAAACTACCTAGTACTTAGCTATGCAGCTATGAATTTGAATGTCTATAACACTTTCTTACTAAGAAAATCATAAGCTTAAATCATAAAAACTATGTGGACCATCTAAAGCCTCATGTATGGAAGCTCAGACCCTATCCTGTCAGACCTATTGCATATTTCCAAATCCAGTGTGGTATAAACATCTGCTCAAGATATCTAAATCTCTTTTGCAATAAAAATACAACATGTTTGAAGGACAGATGTGTATCGCAGAGAATGCCACATCTTTGGAATTGGATTTCTCTCCAAGTAAAGCAAAGTACTTCTCTTACTCTACTCAAACATAATCTGGACGAATGAATGGGTAACTGCAAATTCACCCCTGGCTTAGCACCCTTGTCCCTCAGGGATAGGGCAACATTTAAATGTTCTGCTCATCTCTGGATTATTCATCCTTAAAATGTAATGGCTAAAATGGGAATTTATGGCTCGGCTACTTAAGATTCCCATGATCAATAGCTACGCAAGTACCTATAAAGCTATATGTCACCTAGCAGCAGCCAGAGGAAGTAATGTGGGGGCCTTATTACCAGGCAGCGTGATGCTCCAGTTGGAAAATTAGAGATCCTCTCCTGGTGATTCATTGAGTTACATCTCTGCCTAGTCCTGGCTTCATCATTAGAGCCAGGACCCAGTGATGAAGAAGCCCAGGGTGGCAATTAAGCTTCCACTGGGTCATGGCTGGCAGGGACTGCAGCTGACGGTCCCATTCTATGGCTCCATAGTGTTATTACCCTCCATTCTGTGTCTCTGCCTGCCCCTGTTTGCTGCCCAGTCTTCTCCATCACCATTGCCTAGCCTCTGTCTTGTATCTGATGTGTCCTTCTTCATTGTATTACCCGCTGTCATTGTGTCTGCACCTGACATGTAAGTATTGTCTGTCTTCTCTGCATGTCTGTGTGTCCTTGCTACCTACCCTAACACTCTTACTTTTCTCCTACTTCCCTTACCTTCCCAAACTTACCTTCTCTGAGGTATACATACATATACATATATATATATATATATATATATATATATATATATATATATATATATATATATATATGGTTCCACTTTGAATCATCAAAAGCCTGAAACATCGAAATTCTGATCATCGAGACCAGAACATCAAGTTTCAAACCATCGAAGATTCAAAGGGAACGTAAAAAAAGAAAAAACCTCTACAAACTATTTTATGAAGGGGGGCTTCACCTCCCTGCATCCCCCCTCATGTGGGGGGCTGCACCCCCCCCACTTTAATATACCAACTCCAAGATCGCACTACAGTGGGGTAAAGGGAAATCTCTGTTTTAGTGCTATATGCAGAAGCGCTAAACGGGAGATTTCCTGTACCCTGTCTGCAGTGCAATCACAGAGATGGCACATTCACAGACACAGTGTGCAGGGCACCTTGCTGCCCTGCAGAAACACTATCTTTTTCCCTTTTTTACTTGCCTTTTTCTTCCCCTTGACAGCATTGATGTTCTAAACACTTGATGATATGCTGTCGACTATATGAATTTTGATGTTTTCAAGTGGAACCATATATATATATATATATATATATATATATATATATATATATATATATGAGCACTGGATCAGATAAAATCATCCTTTTCCACTTCTGTCTTCCTTATTCCCTATTTTTTCAGTTCTGTTCTACCCTCTGCTTAACACTTTTACTATTTCCAACCTTTATTTTCGTTAAAAATGATAAGCACACATGCTTTGTGGCCCTTTAAGGCTACCATAAAGCTTCTCCTTATTACCACTACTGCAACAAAATGATTATGAACATAAAAAGAAAAAATGAATCCCACATTTTAACTGACATCACGGACACACTCTTATGGTATTAATGTACCTGCACTCTGCAGGGACCAGTTTCTCATTTTCCCTTCTTTCTTTTTGTTCTTTTGCTTATTACTCTCAAGAAGGCCCTTCATATTTTTGTCTTTCCTATATACAAATTTTGGAACTGAACCTTCATTCTCTAGTAAATCAAATGCCCCAAACACCAACTGCCAGTTCTTTTCAATGATACGTTTCACTTCTGGGGAAAAACACAGTAAGTTAATACACAACTGATGCTATCCCCAGAAACCTCCTTCTTGTGTGACTGAAAGTTTGGAGATCTCAAAATCAGGGGATATTGCAGCGTTCTGTCTTTCAAAACCAAGTCCCCCTGTTCCTCCAATAGCTCAATAAGGTAATTTATATTCCTATTTTTAGTTGAGAGAGCTTATGGTGTAATCTTTCATCTTCAGTTGTCAATCTTTACAGTTGAATCATCTGCCCCTTAACTAAATTATTTTTCTGCCAGTAAGGGTGATTGCTGTCAAAGTGTAAGAAGCTATTGGAGTATGTAGGTTTTCTGCAAATTGAGGACTCAGATTGCTGCCTTTCTGTATTTTTATACATGTGGACATCCAATTAATTTACAAAATCATACTCAATATTGTGCGTAAATGACAGAAAGTTGTTAGATTTAATATAATCTATGAACTGTGGGATCTTCTGTACTTTGTTGTACCATAAAATAAGGATGTCATCCAAAAATGTATAATATTTGTAAATGGACCATTTATATTCTGAGTTAAAAATAAATTTGGAGTCCCACTTTCACAGTACTATATTGGCAAAAACTGGGGTCAAAGAAGACTTCATAGCTACTCCTTTAATTTGTTTAAAATATTCCCCCTGAAACCAAATGAAGTTGTGCTTAAGTACCAAGTCCATAAAAGCAGCTATTGAATCTTGAGATAGCCTGCTTTCTAGTGATAATGTTTCAATAAATTATTGCATCCCTTCTTTATGGGGGAGTGACAAAAAAAGCTCTTTAACATCAATACAGAAAAAATAATACTCTCTTGGTATTCACAACTTGCTAGACTCTTTAACAGGTGGCAGGAGTCCTTTCAAAACATGGGCTTATCATCAAAAAATGACTTCAAATGGTGGTCTAATAACTTGGCTAATGGTTTAGTCTTCGAACCTCTAGATGCAACTATTGGTCTCATTGGGGGGTCTGTTATTGATTTGTGGACTTTTGGTATTCCAAAAAGTGATGGAACCAGTGGTTTCCTTACTCTAAGGAATTTTATCTCTTCTTCATCAAAATGGTATTCTAAGAACAACTCTTCAAGAATTAAGTCCACTCTGTAGTTAGATATATTAACCTCATTTAAAGAAGCTATCAAAAATATTTGGTGTATAAAAATTCGAGCATCTTGTTAATATATATTAATTGGTCCATTATAACACCACCTCCCCCCTTGTCTTATAGCTTTTTTGTAAATCAAGTCTGACAATAACGTTTGTTCATCATTACTCAAGTTAGATTTACTCTTAAAACTTTTGCCCACTTTAGCCCTAATTTCCGACTCACACAGTTTTTCAAACAAGGCTATGGTAGGCAATAAAGGGGGGGGTTAAACGTACTGCATCTATGCATTGGCTGGTCAAAATCTTTAACATTTCCATTTTCTTCCTCTAATATCAATTTTAAGTTCACATTTCTAACATGGATTTTCAAGTCCAATATATGATCGACCATTTTAGGCTTACTACTTGGTATAAAATTAAATCCTGTGGAAAGTAATATTCCATGTTGCTCAGTAATCTTAATGTGACTGTAATTATAAATCTTTAAACTATGTATCTCATGTATAATGCTCTCATTTGATCAGTGTCTTACCTTCAGTGATGTGGAGAATTATTTTTCCCCTTCCCATTCTTCCATTGACTCCCCTGGTAATACTGGGGATTCTGCTGGGGAATCTCTTAACTCGTTAAGTTGAAATTGCTGCTTCACATCAGTCTTGTTCCTTGATCTCTTCAATCTCCTTGGAAGGGACGGTTTGTCCTCCAGAAAATTTTGAAATTCCTGTTGGTCATCTTGTTCCAGGGACTGTTCTCTAGAACTGTGACCCTTGATTACATTTGCTTTGTGAAGCATTGCTCCCCTATTTCTAACAGACTTGGGTAGTGGATAGGCATTTTTCTTCAGGTACTCATTCTGGTCCCTCATCAGCTTCTGTTCTTTTCTCTTCACTGCAGCCACATACTGTTCCACTTTTTTAAGCACCCCTATATACGTTTCTTCATATATTGGAAATAACATATCCTCCCTATCCCCCTTTTGTAGTATTGGGATCTCCTCCTTTAAACTTGCTAAAGTCCTTAAGATTTTCTTTCATTAAAAGCTTTGTGTACTCGGAGCCCATTCTGTCAAATAAGTCTAATAACTCATGGTGTAGTATTGATCCATTTGCAATGTTTAGAAATTAAAAAATTCTCAACCCTCTTGGCAGCCTTTGTGCTCTAATGCAATCCTCAAAAAATGTATTGTCCAACTGCAGCCCTCTATATTTCTTTAAGAGCTTCTCTAACTTAAAGCAGTTTATGCTTTAAAGTACGCAATCTATTATGATGTCTCCCTTCAATTAGCACAGTACCAGAATTTCCCAATGAAACACCTTTACTTAACCAGGAGATAGTCTTCGTTCTTAATGGGGCAGTTCTCCTCCCTCTCCAATCAAATGATTGTATCCATGTTGTGTTGTCCAATCAAATTAGATCCCTGGGACAACACCTCCAAACTAGTTTGGATTACTGCATTCATATGTTTGTTAAATATTATTTTCTGTCCCTATTTTATTGGCATTCTTAGACAAATCCATTTGGGAAGACATAACTCTATCCATTTTATTGTTCATTTGGGTAAGCAAAGCAATCAACTGCGTAAGGCTGACATTGTCTTTTTCACTGTTATTTTGGCATTCAATGGCCGTTTCCATTCTTCTGTTAAACCGGGTAACCTTATTTCAAAAAATCAAGTTTCTAAAAAAAACAATGTGCCCACAAATTACCACATAGGTGGTAACCCATTAAGTACAGAGAAAGTAATTAGGGATCTGGGGACCCAAGCTGATAGCAATCTCTCCTTTGACAACCACATTGCCAATTGGTTAGAAAGACCTTCTACATAGCTCACCTCATCATGAAAGAATTCACATCTAGATCAAGAGAGGTAATCGTGCCCCTTTATTCATCCCTCATCAGGCCCATCATAGAATGCAATGCCCCCTTTGGGATGTACCTTACCCGACACCTGCAGCAATTAGAAAGACTCCAAAAGTACCTCACCAGGAGGATCAAGGGACTCAAACAGATGCCATAAGCTGCTCGGTTAAAAAACTCCAGCTCTACTCAGTTGCATACCGCCTACTTCGAGGCGATCTACGCCTGACATATAAAGCTATGTCCAACCCAGAATGAATGGACATGCTCCACCTCAGTAAATCTAAATCCCTTAGAGCCACGCGCTTGAGGGACTTGAACCTCAGCAAAGAAATAAATAGAACATGCTGGAGGGACAGATTCATAACCCAGAGGCTCCCTTCGCACTGGAATAGAATTCCAGTTCATGTTAGGCAGAGCACCTCACTGACTCTCTTCAAGAAGAATCTTGATGAGTGGATGGGGGAATCGTAGGTTTGTCCCGGGGATTACTTCTGTGTCACTATTAGACAGAGCCACAGTAAACTAAACTTTAAAAAGGGCACACTATACTCAAATCAAGGGCTGGCGTAAGCCAAACACAATCGGGCTAGGCTTATAAATGCCCCAGGGCAGATAGCCTAGTATGAACTTATGAACCTATGAACCTATGAACTCTACGAGTGACCAACAAAAAACGGACCTCTAAGATTTTAATAACTGCAACAAAATAAACTATGATTATAAAAAGAAAAAATTAATCCCGCATTTTAACTGACATCATGGACACACTTATGGTATTAATGTACCTGTACTCTCTGCAGGGGCCATTTTCTCATTTTCTCTTCTTTCTTTTTGTTCTTTTGCTTATTACTCTCAAGAAGGCTCTTCATATTTTTGTCTTTCCTATATAGAAATTTTGGAACTGAACCCACATTCTCTAGCAAATCAAATGCCCCAAACACCACATGATGTAATCTTTCATCTTCATTGTCAACCTTGACATTCGAATCATCTGCCCCTTAACTGAATTCTTTTTCATTTACACACAATATTGAGTATGATTTTGTAAATTACTTGAATGCCTACCTGTATAAAAATACAGGAAGGCAGCAATTTGAGCCCTCCATTTACAGAAAACCTATGTACTCCAATAGTTTCTTACACTTTGACAGCAGTCACCCTTATGAATTTGTTTTTCCTCCTTATTACCACTACTGTGAAAGTGGAGCCTTGCCAAAGTGTGTGCACTACAAATGAGCACCACATATGTGTCTGTTTGCTTGGGGCTACAAGATAGTACTTCACACTCTTCACATAGTCCCTGATGCAGCCACAAGTGGGATATTTAATGAGCTGTAGCTCACACCATTTATCTACAGATTCATTCTTAATGACCATCAAGCATCATCAAACAGGGACGGTAAACAGAGGTGGACTGGCAGTGACCTCCATCTTTCTGAATCTCAACCTTAAGTGTGTTACTTTGACAGCTGTAAAACAGTTTGCGATCCAAATTTTTTTTAACTGGTACAACACTGAAGCAGCTATGTATCCATGAATTAAAAGGAACTTTTATGAAGCTTCTGTGATCTTAAACAATATATTATGTACTCTCAAAATGGGTGTCAAGATTCACCTCTTGAGCATTGCTGTGAAGGTGAATTTGTGACATCCATTTCTGAAACTTGTAATAAATTGGTCATAGTCAGAGATCTGATTTTAAAGACAACACTCACATGCATGAAACCATATAGTTCAGATTTCAACATTTAATGTTTTGCAGCCTGATAATAAAGGGTTATGTATGTTCTCTACCTCAACTTTATCTATTGCCTAGAGGTATTCAGAAGTTTTTCATTATCTCAGCACTCTTACTGTCTCCCTTTCTTTTTCACCTGTTTTCATGTTTGTGAACAACACCTGGAAGCATTGCACATGAGCAGCCTTAGTCTTTTAATATCCTATGAGACCGAGGTATGCAACCCACTACATGCAATACTCTAGATTAGAAGCCAGTAATCTAAAACATAAGAAATACATTTTTAAAAGTGAATTCAGTAAGTAAATACTGTGGAGCTGCACTGGAGGTAGCTTCATTTTTAAGAAACTATTAGAAAAAAATATGCACATTGATTTTTAACAAATATGTATATATATATATATATATATATATATATATATATATATATATATGCTGATATCAATGAGCAATTGACATATAAACATTTTGGCAATGCTGATATCTTTTAGCAATGTTGCTGCTAGACAGAGACACATTTTTAAATTGATACAGAGCCACAATACACAGCCAAAGAGCTACATGTGGCTCAAGAAACAGTGGTTGCAGGCCTCTGCATTAGATGAAGCCTCAGGAGTGGTACAGTAACATGTTCCTACGGCATCCTCTTATTCAAAAAGTATTTAATTCAGACTTCTACCCTAAGAACTACATGCAGGTAACCTATTTCATTGTCAACCTTTTTGTCATATACTACACCACAAGACTTGCTAACATTGCTACTTGGTTATCAAGGCAAGAAACTTAGTTGATATTATCTCACATGACCTTTTTGTTTTATTCATTTCCTATCTGGACATAATCCAGGAAGTACAAATGTTTATTTTCAGAAATGACCAGGGAGTATCATTCTGATTGTTGTTTGTTCAGGGCCAGGCAACATGCAAGTGGAAAGTACCAGAATCAGACCCATAATTATAGGACAACGTTTATTCTCAGCTCAAAAGTGTTTTGTTTCTGAATTGTTTCCACACTTCATTGTCCTCAATTTATTATGCTTTGAATTATAAACCACTTAAACCACCAGATATATTTGTTATTTTTTGTTCCCAAATGAGATTTCATGATTTACAGCAACTAATCAAGTTGAGATGTCGGGTCTGTAGTTTCTTGTATCTGTCATAGGTGAGGTCTTCTAGTCGTTGAGCGTGCTTCCATCTTCTTCCTATGATTCGATAAAAAGAGACAGTTGCTGAGTGAGTTATAACAGGCATTGGTGCATTACGTTCTTTTAGGTTTCAGCATTATTTCAGAATGCTTTCTGCTGCAAAAGTAGTCATAGTGATCCACTTTGCTATCTATAGCATTTCTATTAAGGACATTTGATGTCTGCCCCTTCGATTTCTTTATGGACACTGAACAAAGGTATTAATTCAGTTCATGCTTTTCTATTATGTTTCTTGCACACCTAGTCTTCTTTTCAGTACGGCTTAAGTTTGTCATTTGTCTTTGGAAGTATTCAGCTGATAACTCCATGATTTCAGAACAATTCTCATTAAAAAGAGTTCTTCAAAGGAAGATTTATTGAAGCAAAATGATACACTATTTGAAGAAAATTGATCAAAACGTGTATGTTTTATTTTAAATTGGGAAAATGTTAAGATGCTAAAACTGATAACATTATATGTTATGGGTTATATGCTGATTTAGATTATCCATTCTGTCTTAAGTTGATAGGAATGATATATGGCAAATACGATAGCTTATTAGAAAATATATGCATATGTATGTAAATATATACATATTTATTAGAGAGCTAAAGAAGAATGATATGAAAAATGTGAACTGTAAAACCTCTATAGCTGTAGCACACAAGGCACTGTAATATGTATGCATATAGTTTGCATGTAAGGAGTGCCTACTTTAAAGACAATGGACAGTTGTTTAGCTCCTTAAAGACCTCTCTGGGCAACTGCTTGCTTAAATTGTTTAATTTTGTTTTATGTATGTTTATATACATTGCATATTGTATATATTGCAGATCGATACCAAACGTTTCTTAGTTTAAGTTTTATCTGCTTTTATGCAAATTTCTGATAGTTATCTTTTCTATTTTTAAAGTGTATTGGTCGCTGTTGGAAGCACCTTTGTTTTACAATTAATTTCATTTCCTGTTATACTCCTCATGCAAAGTTGTAAGTGGTTTTGTAAAAACATGAAGATTATAGTGTGCTGTTACATTTTTTAATTTCACTGTTCACTTTGTTTTTCTCTATAACCACCCACAAAATGACTCCATGGTAGGTACTGCACAATTATTTAATTACATATACAAAGAATTATGGGTAACAATATAACTTACCTCTTTAGAGGAACAGTTTCTTACTTAAATTGTGGTTTAACTACTACAACAACTCGTGTTAATTTTCAGGTGAGCTGTTCCACCTTCTCCTTCTCCTTTCAGCTGCTCCCATTAGGGGTCATCACAGTGGATCACTGGCTCACAGAACGACTAGCAGTAGAGTTTTACGGTGTCTAGTTACCAGCCTGACACCCAACCCTCCTCAGAAGGCACACACATGCACCTAGGGCCAATTTAGAATGTCCAGTCCACCTGCAGCATGTCTTGAGAATGTGGGAGGAAACTGGAGCACCCAGAGGAAACCCACATGAACACAGGGAGGACATGCAGACTCCACACAGAAGGTACCCCAGCTGAGAATTGAACCAGAGAACCTCTTGCTGTGAGGTGACAATGCTATCTGCTGCCCCACTGTGCCACCCAGTGAGCTGTTCCACTTACAAGAGTTAAATGACAATGTGTCTTTCGAGGAAGTGAAAAACAACTGATGATGCATTTATACATTTATCATGGAAATACAGTAGACTATTTAATTTAAGTAGTGAGGCATTATGGGATCAGTTTTTCATGATGTCATGACAAGGATTTTCAGCTCTGAGAAAAAATTCAGGGGGCTTCTTTATCAACAAAATAAAATGCAAAAACAACACACTTTTTGCATCAAAACTTGTATAATTTGGTATTGTATATGGGAAGGAGGTTATATCCATCAGTGGTTTGTTAGTTATACATGCATCAAAAAATATCCAGTCCACTTTAAGCATGTACTATTATTTCCACTTAAGTGATTTTTGGATTCTACTTAATGTAATGTTTACATTCTTGTTTGTGGTGGAATTTACTCTTTGATGGATTACAATATTTTGTTAATTTAATCCATGTATTCTTGCCTCTGCTTGCCTGGGTCATCAGCCCACCCACCTCGTTACCAAAGAGTAAACAAACAAACGAACAAACAAGTAATTAACTACATTTCTATGATGTGCTGGGTACAGATACATCAGATACATCAGATCCCATGCAGTGCTTTCATCCACAACCACAAAATTGATGTGATTGCTGATTGCTGTACTTGAACAAAAAGGGTAGACATAAAGCAAAGACACTGTTTACAACCCTACTGACCAACTGGCACAGCTGACTTCAGCTTGCAAGCTACTTATATTGGAACAGAGAAGCAAAAGTAAATTGACAGTGAGACAAAAATGCAAACATTTGTATATTTATTTACTCAATTTTTATTTTTGCAGGCAAAAGAAATGGATGACTAGGATCCTGCTCAGTCACATGATACTTAAAATATAAAACAATATACTTAACAAAGGTCAATAATAATACAAACAATAAACAATATTAGTTTTAGACTATCTTATGTCAATAACAAAACTATAGACTATTTTAAGGGAGCATGTTATCACATTTGAGCACACATTACAAGCACTAATGTGAAATAATGATTACCGTTGCTAATAGTATGGTTAGAGGACTTCAGTGGTTCACTATATGTGGTCCCTAGTTATTTAAACTGATTTTTAAGGAATGTAAGTGAGAAGATGGGGAGTTTACATTTGAACTGTGGTTGCATTTTGATGTCAAGTGATGAAGATGGTGAGCAGGAAGTTTATTCACTGTGGTACTTGCCCTTTCTCCATGCTTTTGTGACTGTGGAATCACTAGGTTTAACTAAGGGGGTGTGGCAGGTCCATGAAGAGACTTATCTCTCTGAAAAATGCTTGTTTTTTAAAGTTTTTTTTTTGCTGTTTTATTTTTATGATTTTTTTTTTTGGTTAGATGTTTTGCTTTCATTATGGTAGGTTTTGATGGTTTTAATATGTTTTGAACATATTCTGAATTCAGATCCATAAGACATAGAAGAATAAATTAAAATTAAGTAACTATGATAAAGTGACAACTTCAGGACATTAGCATTATGTTTCTACCTGCACCAATGTTTTCATCTTTTCAATTCATTATAAAGAGAATTCCGGAGGGTACACACTGAGAAGTCTTTAGATATGCATAGTAAGGAATAATGTTGGATGTCTGAGAGTTTCACAATGGAAACATAGGCTCTTAAGGTCCTTAGCAAAGGTTTGAGATTAAGAAGCTTTTACAGACATGCTCTGGTCAAGGCCGATCATTTAATAGATAGAATACAAATAAAGATTTTTGCCATTTCTATTATGGGCAGACAGCTTACAGACATTTGTATGATGCAGTGATGCTGAATCTAAACTCTACTCATGATAAATCTACAAAGTTTTTTGGACTGACTGCACTTTTCAAGATTGTTAGCTGAGATTTTAGCCAAGACTAGCAGAGGGAGTAAGGCACGTTTTGCTGGCATTTCTCTCTGACATTTTTGTAAGCAAGTCTGAAAACCTGTGGCAGGTGGTGAGCACAGTGTTCTTCTGATTGACTGACAGATGCTTTCTGCAGGAAAGAAATGGATCTAAGCATAATCAAATGTACTTCAAGGCCGCTTTTCCAAAGTGTCGGATTCAGGACCTGTAATTTTCAGGTTAACTTTCAATATTCTGAGACATTCCATAGTACAGACTGCTTATTTTTCGCCTTCCTGAGACTGACTGATTAATGTTGTAGCCACTTCTGAAGTTGTCCACAGATGATTAACAATTTGGCAAAATGTTCTTTTTGTCATGATAAGAAACTGATATGACTTGTCAATTGTATTTAAAACAGTTGATTTTCCCTAGGCAGAGAGTAAGCAGGTTTAGGAAATGTACAGAAAGCAAAGATGTAAGGGCAGAGCCTTAGGGTACATCTTGTTTATGATGTGCTTAACTCAAAACAAAAACACTTAATGCTCAAAACACAAATCCTCCTTTAAGTACACGGACATTTGGCTAGTTAATCACTTAAACTTTGAATTTAATAGCCACCATACAAAAGAACATTTTACAAACATTGATCTGAGCTTGGAAAATATCAAATTTCCTTTTACCTTCATTTATTTGAAGTCATAGACAAAGGAATATTAATGACTCGGTTAGAATATGGCAACGCAATAATTAGGGCAGGGCAAAGAGGCAGCTGGTCTGATTATATGGTGTTAGGGGTCGGCTCAGTGGGTGCTGCACTATCAGTATTCACTTATGAAACCACAAGGCTATCAGGGCTTCAGGAATAATTTGTGCTTGTTGTGAAACTCATTGTGTGTGTGTGTGTGTGTGTGTGTGTGTGTGTGTGTGTGTGTGTGTGTGTGTGTGTGTGTGTGTGTGTGTCTATGTGTGCTAGTAACTGTAGCAAGTGTGCTTGGTTCAGTTGTAACAAGTATGTTTTGTTCTCAAATCTGGCAAGCTTTTTCTGGTCTCAGCATTGAGTTGAGGTGTGTTAGTCCAGAGAACTGCCCAGTGCACCAGATACGCCTCCTATGGTACTAGAATATGTCTTCTGCACTTGTAACTTATGCCTCTAAGACTAAAAAAAAAACAGTGTTCCTTATAAATTGTTGTTTTATTTCCCTTGTTCCTGGAACTGAGCATCATTGTTTTGTACTTTTAAAAGATAACTGGCTACATATCCAGTGAAGAACCTACTTCTTCTTGGTACTTTTTTAAACTATTGAATCAAAGCTCTTTATATCTGAAGCCAGCTGTTTCACAGTCATCGAATGAGCACACAGTCTTTGATCTCATACCCATCGAGCTTAAACACTTCATACTACTCCCTCATCACCAAATGCAGCGATCCTATCGTTTACATTCTAGGACATAAAATTTGGCAGTCTATACAAACTTCAGTAAGAGATATTTCTTTATGACTTCAACAATTTTAAAAAAGCGTATCTTTAATGATCCAAACTGTCACTGCTTTTCCAAAATTATGAGACTTTTGTCTTTTAACCATTCCTTTCTTGCTTTTGATTTTTCCATAGCTCGGCTTATGACTTCTTCAGTTCATTCTGGAAAATGTAATCTTTAGATCTACTCTCTCGTCTCCTTCACTCTTTTTCACATTATTTCTTCCTTGTTCATTTACTCTTCCTCTTTCACATTTTCTTCTTTCTTGTTTGCTCTCATCTTTTTCTTGCTCTCATCACTACTTATTTCATAGAATCATAGTATCATAGGAGATTACTAGGCTATCAACCTGGAGGTTATTTTAAGCCTAGCTGTTTTATCCTAATGTAATACCATAGAAATGCTAGTCAATACCCAATATTGCATTTAGTGATGACTTCCCACTTCTAGGATGGTCGTGGGCGCTATCCTTTTTTCTCTTACTTACATTATTTCTATCTTTTATATTTTCTTTACCTTCCTAATATATTCCCTCACGTTCTTACATTCTCCTGTATTCCTCTTTTTCTTTTGTTTTTATGCAGATATTATTGTCATTGCACTAGTTATTATCAACTTTTCATGCTTACTAACTTAATATTGTTATTTCAATCATTTCACATATTGTACTTGTACAGTTTATGCTCATTTTTAATTGTTTGACTTTTATTGCTTCATCAGCTGAGCCCAAAACAGGTCCCTTTAGATCAGCGCACTACCTCTGGATAACAAATCTAATAAATTAATGAATAAATGAACAAATGAATAAATAATTAATATTAGAGTCTTCAATAATTTGGATAAGCCCAGAGTACGGAGTTTGTGAAGAAACTTGAGCAAAACTCTTCTATTTTGTGTATGTAACATTATAAGCTGCCCTGGATCAATATGAATAAATTGCATGTTAACATTTTTTGTGTTGCAGTAGGTAAACTTCCGTGAGGAGCAACATATGCAGGTAGGGTTGCTCAATTATGGAAATCTTTCTGAGAAATTCTGTGGCTTGCATAATATGCAGATGGCTGTATAGTGATGTGGAAATGAGCAACAGTGTTAAAATAATGCCAATTAGGAATCTGAATGAGATTAACAATATGGCAGAGTGATTAAGAAATACATATTTTGAGATGAGATATGCTAAATGTACAGTTGTTGGCCTAAGCTAAAATCTCAAACAAACTCACTAATGAATCTGTATATTTATTTATTTATTTTACATTTGTTTACTGGGAAAGTCTGAATGGACACATGTCCTTTTTCAGCAGAAGCCCGGGAGAAAAGCTCCACATACAATAAAAATAGAGCATGAATTACAGGACAATTATAAAACATAGAACAATTATAAAACACAGAGTAGTTATAGTTGTAAAGCATCAGCAATGTACATTCTGGTAAAGAAATAAAAATACAATTAGACAATCACAGTAAAGTTCTCTTAATATAAAATATAGAGAGCAATTGTAGGACAATTATAAAATACAGGGAATGTACAGTTGAAAGCATCAGCAGAGTATGGTCTAGTAAAAATGCATTTCGATAATCACAGCTAAGATGTAGTTGGTATATCAGCCAGTGGTGGAGCACTGGCAGAGTGACTTACTGATGAGGTGTTTTTTTAGGCTAGTTTTGAATAGTGGTAAGGACTGAATAGAGGTAATGTTTATAGGCAGTTCATTCCAGATTTTACCTATGTAGTTTACAAATAGGAAATCCCCTGCTTGGTTTTTGGATAAGTAGGTTTTTATTTGTTGTTTGTTAGTGGAACGGTGTGGTCTGCTGGTAACATATGGTTTAAGAAGAGTTTTTAAGGCTGGTATTTTTTACGGTTCTGACTAGATTTTGTGGGCCATTGATAGTTGTGTATATTGTAGGAGATGAGGGAGCTCTAAACAGTTAAGTTGCTTTAGTGCAAGGCAGTGGTGAGATCTAGCTGGTGAGTTTGTGGCATATCTTGCAATTTTATTGTAGCAGGATTTAAGTTTATGCAATTCAGAGATCTTGAGATTAGTGAGGATGGGGGCACTGTACAATAGGGTGGAGACTAGGTGTGTTTGGGCAATGGCTACTTTGGTATTTTTGGTAAAGTAGTGTTTATTCCTGTATAGAGTGCTGAGTTTTTTATGTACCTTTTTCAGTGCCTGGGAAATGTGAATATCAAATTAAAGTTTGCCGTCTATTTCTACTCCTAAAGTTTAGTGTGTGGTGATGGTATTGTTAGTTGAGGCAATGAAGAAGGTGTTGGGGGAGGAGCAGCTTTATTAGGTAGGAAGATAATTCATTTTTTTTTTAGGGTTTAAGATTAGGTTTGCATTTGTAAGCCATGACTCAAGTTCATTAAAGGCTGTTTGAGTTTTAGTCTGAAGTTCGAGCAGAGAGGGTGCAAAACAGATCACTGTGGAATCATCTGCATATTGCATGAGAGAGATGCATGAGTGGTTGCCAGATGGAGGTTGTTAGTAAATATAGAGAACAGAAGTGGGCCTAAGATAGAGCTCTGAAGAACTCTAATGGTGAATGGTAGTAGGGGAGAAAGAGTTTTCTGCCAGGAGACTGCTTGCTGCTGCCCTGTGAGGTAATCTTGGAACCATGCAAGTGTGGAGTTAGAGAAATGTAGGTCAATGAGGGTATTAAGTAGGTTGGTATGAGTGACCATATCAAAGGCTTTTGAAAAGTCTAGGAAAATAGAAGAGACATAGTTATTATTAGTTATGTGGAAGTTGACAGTGTTAGTGAAAGACATTAGTGTGGTTGTTGTGCTATGGTATGGTCTGAAACCATGTTGAGTATTTGTTAGAAGATTGTTAGCGAGTAGGTAGCTGGTAACCTGCTTATGAATTACTCTTTCAAGAATTTTAGATAGTGGAGACAATATTGCAATTGGTCTGTAGTTATTTAGTTCAGTTGATGCGCCACCTTTATATAGGGGAATGATATAAGAGGTTTTCCAGATGGGAGGGACCTGGTGTTCAGCTATGGATCTGTTGATTAGTAGTGAGACAGAGTATGCTATACCTTCTACTGTTAACTGTAAGTATTCAGCAGGTAGACCATCAGCAGCCAGTCTGGTGGGTTTTCATTTTTTCAGTATTTTTTTGATAGTGTTAGTTGACACTGTTTGGAGAGAGAATATTGGTGAGTTACTTTTTGTGGGGATGAAGGGTTTGGTTGTTGAGGGAGTTTGATTTTTGGATAGGTCTAGGATGGTTTCTGTAAAATATTTGTTAAATTGAGTAGCAATATTGTCTGTGGTGTTGGTAGTGGTGGTAGGGGGGGTGTTCCTGTTTTACCTGGTAGAAGGATATTGTTTATAGTGGACCAGAATTTTTGTGGATTTTTGTGGTGCATGGACTGTACTTCAGTGTAGTAGTTAACTTTATCTATTTTAATTTGTTTATTAGTTTTGTTTCTAAGTTCCCGGTAAGTTTGTAGTGTTGTTTGCAATTTATTTGATTTCCAGGTAGTCCATGCCTTCTCACTATGTTTGAGAAGATTTAGAGTTACTTTTTGTAGCCGTGGGGCATAGTTAGATTTTACCTGTATGTATCTAGTGGGTACTTGGGAGTTTAGAATGGAGAGGAAGGTCGTGTTGAAGTAATTAACAGCTTCTTGAAGTTGTAGGTGTTTTAGTGGTGTCCAATTACAATGTTTATGCATGTCTACAAGTCTGTTGGGGTTAAGTTCCTTTTTGTTTCTTATTTGTAGTAGAATAGGTTCTTTGGTTGGTTTTGTCTTTTTTTGACCAAATAAGTGGGATAGTGATCACTGAGGAAGTCTGGGAGACAACCAGAGTAGTATTAAAGGGCTGGTCTGTTTGTTACCATCCAATCTAAAGTGAAATGTTTGTTGGAGGATTTGTTAATTCTGGTGGGTCCTTGGATGAGTTGTGAGAAGCCATGTAGGTTTATGCAATGCTTGGGGTTTGGAGAATTGCAATCTGACCAGTCTATACTGACATCACCCATTATCAGTGTTTCCTGGGGTGGGTTATTGCTACACCATTGTAGGAATTTTTCTAGCTTTGGGATATTATCCCCTGGTGGCATATAGAGACCTATTTTATATATATACATATGTATATATATATTGTGTGTGTTTTTTGGGGTTGATGTTTAGCTTGACAGTTATCATTTCCGCATTTTTAAGATCTAAGGTAGTTAGTTAGGTAGTTAGTTACTGTTGGTGTTTCTAAGGTAGTGACAACTATTGATTCTATTGAGAGGTGTGTTTTAAAGAGTAGTGCAACAACACCTCCTCTTCTGCTTGTTCTGTAAATTTCATTACTGTTGGTGTTTTGGTTTAGCCATGTCTCTGTAAGTAGTGTGATGTCAGGTGAGTAAAGAGAGATGTTAGCATGGAGATCATGGATTTTGTTGTTAATGCTTCTTATATTCATATTCAGTATTAAAATATCTGCTCTGTTCTTATTGGGAATGATTGATGCCTGGTTAGCATCAAGTTGTGGGGTATAGGTTAAGGTTGGGGGGGTTGCTAATGGGGCTGGGGTTGGGATGAATGTCTCTGCTTAGGGCTAATTTTGAGGGTAATTCTACTATAAATTTCAACAGTTTGTTAATGTTTTTGTGGTATTTTAAGGAGATAGCAGAAGAGTTTTGATAGCTTAGCAATGGAAGCTTAATCTGGGTTAAGGCTGTGCTAGTGAAGATAGAACTACCTATAAGTATGTTAGCTGTATTGATCGGCAGAGGTTGGTTGTTAGAGGTGGAGTGGACTGGGGGATTGGGTATTTCTGACTGACATGAAGTGATCCTTGTTACTAGGTTGGGTGTTCGAGGTGGAGTGGACTGGGTATTTCTGACTGACATGAAGTGATCCTGGTTACTACTATTAGTAGCATTACTGAGGTTATTAGATATGTTATCAGGCCTAAGGCTTTAGTAGTATGTTGGTAGGGAATGGGATTGTTCCATTTTGTGGGATAAATTGAAGTGGCCATATCAGTTGTTTGAAGTAACTCATTTATTTCACTGAATAATGTTGGAGGGAGGGAATGTAATTCAATGGTAGGTGAATTGATATATAAGGTGTGTGAGGATAGGGGTGGGGTTTGGTCTAGTGAGGTGGAGGTATTTAGAGCAGGGTTTTTTTGATTGATGTGGTAGTAGGGGGTGTGGCTTGTAAGTATAAATTAAGGGAGTGCAGGGGTGGGTGAGAATGGGGGTATGGTAGGGGAGCGGAGTGGAGCCTGAGCACAGCGAGGGTGTAACAGAGTGGGTTAGAACCCAGAGAATGTGTTTCTGGTAAGAGAAAGAGTTAACAATGTTTTAAAACAAAGTACTGTTTGATACCAAAATATCCCGTAAAATTAATTGGGAGGGAGAAGATTCTTAACTAAGTTAAGGTAATGCCCTTATTTTATAATGATGGGTAGTGGAAGGTCCTAAATCAAATGAGAAAGTGACCGGAATGTACAACAGCTGCCGTCCTGTGTGAGGCTAGTAGCAACAGTACTTTTACCAAACCAGCTCGCTTACAAGCTTGGACAGTTTAATTTAGGTAGTTAACAGTGCTACAGCCAGTATTGTAATTTATATTTTAATATAAAGTTATAGGGTAAAACATATAGTTTTCATATCCTTGTTCTTAATTCAGTCAGTTTTTTTATGTTTCCCGACTTGGGTTGAGAGTCTCCTGGCGCACTTTGCCATAACTACAGGTATGGGACTGTTCAGTAGGATGTCAGGGGACTTTGAAAAGTTTTTATATCCTTGTTCGTAATTCGGTCAGTTTTTGTTATGTTTCCTGACTTGGGTTGAGTGTCTCCTGGCACTCTCTGTTATAAATAAAGGTACGGGACTGCTCAGTAAGATGTCAGGGGACTTTGAAATATTAGAGCTCTCACATCAGGGCATGCGGCTGTTGTAGTAGTTTAAAAATGGCACCTGGGTTTATGCAAGAGGCTGTTATTGTTGCCAGCCATCACAGAGGTGTGCATTGTCACCCTCAGTGTTGTTGACTCATCCATATGAGCCTAACATATCATGCTGTCCACAGCACAGAAATTATGGACTGCTACTGTGTGAACAGAGGCACCATACAGGACCTGGATGAGGTGTGTCACTATCATGTGCAGGCCCAGGGAATGCATGGAGAAGATATCCCTGAGGACATTAAGGTACATATGACTTTGAGAGTACGAGCTACAAGCACCTTTCAGTGATCAACAGGAGACACTGAGTGTGCACTAGGAGTCTACCTCAAGAAAACTTCATCAGTTCCTTAATGCCATGCTACTGCATGTGGGGGAGCATTTCTGATTTCCATGTATCACAGAGGAAAGAGCCAATGGCTTCCTGGATTTGCATGACCAGCCCATTTCCCTGAGGTACTGTGCATTGTAGACTGCACCCACACTGTAATAAAATCTCCACCTGGAGATGAAGGAGAAAGGTATATGAACTTTAAGGGGTCACATCTATCAACTGCCAGATGGTCTGTAATGCACAGGATGTAATACACAATGTGTCTGCAGGTGAAACAGGCAGTGCCCATGACTCCCATGTAACCTACACCAGCAGTCCATGTGTTTTTTTCCCAGAAAGAGTGGTACCTTTTGTAAGAGCAGGGGTTGACTATGCCATACAGATATGGGAGCAATATGCTGTGGCATCTGTTTGATAATTATGGGCCAAATTAAAACATTATACAGAACATTAAAATTGATGCATGCAAAAATACACCTGGGATGTGCTATTCCATGCATTGACTGGGCACAATGCACACCAGACATTAGCTACCCAAGTAGGGCACAGTTATCATCATATGCACAGATGGGTAGGACCACAGTGATTAGTGTCAACAATGGGCAGTATGTGGGTAGGGATATAGTTGAGCAGTATGCATGTTTGTTAGTGTCACCATGTGCACTTGCATCTGTGTCTGTCTGTGTGTGGGGCATATCTGGGAGATTGGAGGAGCTGGGCAGACTCTCCAGAGAAGGAAATGTCTCCACTGCTGTATGAGTGTGTGGTGGTGTGCAATGCAGATGTGTATGTATGACTGTGCTGGGACACAACCTCACCAGATGTTGCAGCACTGAGCTGGGATTTGTTGAACAGATGCAGGGCACCCAAAGGAGATGCATGCACTGGCCATGCACATTCCCATTAATGGGGGCATCTCCTCCTAGGAAGTCAGATGGATGAGCCACACAAGGAGAGGACAGATGGCTCCATGATTGAGAATGGTGGCTCATGTTCTGGGAGGACTCCACATGAATTCCCCATTTGGCATGTTCTTTCATATCATCTTGTAGCACCCTAATCAATGGATGGATGTGTGGTGGTGATGGGATGTGGATTCTAAACCATTCCCTTTTCCATCCACTGTGAGCCTTCATACCAGAGACAGAGTTTTTTCTGGTTACGAGATTTGTGTTGGCCATGGTGTGTGGCTGCACAGGGCGAACTTCCTATGTCTGTGATACCATACGCCAACCAGGTCAGTAATGCCTGTGTTAATGTCTGCCTGGGTAACAGCCACAGACACACCTGGCTCAAGAGGTGGACTGTACCAATGGCATGCTTAACCCCCAGCAATCCACACCCTCATGATAGTTTGCTGCTCTAAGGAGCTTGCAGTAACCAGGTGATGACCCATTGTCTGGGCAGATGTATCTACAACTTCCTGTCCATGGATTTTATCCTGTATTTCTGTTGTGAGTTGCAAAGGCGCATAAGCTGTGCCTGTAAAATGGAGTAGAATGTGGTAATTGCATTGCTAGAGTCTGTCATTGATACACTGACCCCTGATCATGCCAGAATTGGTCATTAAATGAGTAAGGCAGTTCCCCAATATCAGGCAGGTCTATGTTCATGGTGGTGGACTCTGAAAACAGAACACCTGTGAAAACAGAAAAGGAAATCAGACTAAATAATACCCTTCAAAAATACCTGCAGCCCTGTAAATACAGTACTACTATTACTACTACTTAATAAAGAAGTACAAGAAAATAATAGGTAACTTACCTTGGGTAGGTGGCTTCTGAAACTGAACTCCTTATCTAGATAGATCAGTAGACATTAAATTCCATAACACTACATACCATATGCCACCTGGTGTTTCTAGATTAACCATGGGTCCTCAGCTGCCCGATCCATTGCCAGCCTTCTGGCACTAAGTACCCTGAGGCAATGTATAACCTTGCACATGCTTACTGAAAACAATTCGCTGTTATGACAGCAGAGTCCACATGTGAAAAGTGCAAATGCTTATTATGACTGGATGTAAACCTCTCACATAAACTGGCTAGCAATATCCACATTAGCACCATGCTTACATGCACTGCAAGGTAAACGTAAAATCTCCCTATGCTGAGTTCCTCTAAAAATTCCAAAATAAAAAAAAAAAAAACAGCAGGTCAACAAGATGTAAATAGTATAAATAGAAATATACTTTTATAGTTGACTACATACTTTGGCACACCAATGCATCACACACACAAGGCTAAGCAAATTTAGAGTAACATTCATGTGCTTCATAGGTGCTAAAATCCACCATATCACCCAGCACTCAGGTTACATCACCCCAGATATGACTATGACATGGCCATTCATCTGGATATGAATAATTTGCAATGGACTCTCTTAGACTATATGAAGAGGGACATGATGGAGCTCTCTGATTATGTCTCAAAGTATGGAAGGAAACTATCCTTGAGAATATCCTATTGTCACCAAAGATGCCACAGTGTAAGCAAAAGTGAATTGACTTCAATAATTGTCTTAGTCACTGATATCATTCTGAAGGGGGCCCAGTGTGCGTGTATGTGTGTGTGTGTGTGTGTGTGTGTGTGTGTGTGTGTGTGTGTGTGTGTGTGTGTGTGTGTGTGTGTGTGTGTCTGTGTGTGTGTGTGTGTGTTTTTATGTATGTATGTGCTTGTGCCAGCCTGAAGGAAGATGGAAGACAGTTTCACCTGTTTCACTGTAGTGGTCTATACCTTTCTCCTCAGGGCTGTCACATACCTGTTAATATATTCTCAACTGCCATAATTCCTTTTCTTTGGACAATGTCAGTCTCCTCAGACTACCAAGCTAGTAAATATAAATCTAAATCTGGCAAATAGTGGAGCACTTTTCAGAGCTAGGAACCTAAATAAGAACATGCCCTTCACTCAGGCAATCCTAACCCTGAAAAAAGAGGATATTTATGCTGTCCTGAAACTTGGTTCCAGAGCAGTGACGACCCTCCATCCTTACTTTTTTTAGCAACTACTAGTTTACACAAGGGAGTGCAGACAGCACTATTATGGGTGGTGGCATATTTGCTTTGATCTAAAACACTATCACCTCTAGACTAAACAACCAGCACGGTGATCTCACATTCTTCCTTCATATCAGTAAACAAGACCTTGTACCACATCCTGGCCAGCATCAGAACTTCATCCATGGCACCTGCAAAACCTAAAACATATCTTAGTAATTTAGAATACCTCACCATCAGCCAAAGCATCATATTTTTATGGGACTTTAACTACCCCTTTGTAAACTGGCTCACCTACATCATCCATCCATCTATCCACAAACTCTTTCTCCTCTTTTTGCACATGGGGTCAGGGTTTAACTTGAACAGTGACAATCATCAAGAGCCAAGGTGTAAACTACTGGGTGGCTAGCCCTGCCATAGTAGTTCTTCCACACCACACACTCGCATGCACACTCACACCTAGGGGGAATTTAGAGTGTCCAGTTAACCTGCTGCATGCCTTTGGAATAGGGGAAGAAACCGGAGCACCCAGAGAAAACCCACGCGAACACAAGCAGGACATGCAAATTCCACATAGCAGACACCCCAGCTGAGAATCAAACCAGAGAAACTCTTGATGTGAGGTAATAATGCTATCCACTGTGCCACTGTACTGCCCTACACCACTAGAAATAAATAGACTTAGTTCTTCCTTGACTTTATCATTGTAAACTATCTTAGTCAAATAGCAGCCTCTCCCATTATAAGCACTGCTATATTCAATATTGTTCTCACTAATGCAGCCCCTTTCTGCTCCTTACCCATTAACATACCATCTTTGGCCATACCAGATCATTACACTGTTTTAGTTACCATATAGTTGCAGTACAAGTCAACAACCAGTTCAACCATTGTTAGAGAGTTGTCCAAGACCACATGATGAATGATTACTTCAAATGATTTAACAGTCCTCTGCCCCTTGATGACCCAATAGTAAATAGTGATTCAGATACTCAGAATTTATGCTACAATCTTAACTCTTGCAAAGAGGGTCATATTCATTCTTCCTCACTGCAAATACAGTGCCATACATAAACTGTATTAAAATAAAAAAACTCATATCCCTAAAGAACAGAGCAAAGACTTACCTCAACATGGTTAATAATGAACTCAGGAGCAAGACTAAATCCTAAAGAGCAAATTACAAAACTAAAAAAATGCTATGTTAGTAAAGGATAACCAGAGCCATTATTTAATTATGCCAAGAATTCAGCATTGATCTGAGTTTATCTCAAATGGCCTTTCTCATTCAGATGCTGAGAAGAGAATGAATTAATATCTTTGTAGATAGAGTCGGCTCCAGCTTCTCCTTTAGCAGCTCCAAACTTCCCTATACAAAATATTCAGTACATACCAACCCTGATAATCACTTTTGAACAAATGCTAAAAGCATTCTCCAAGACCAAAACACATTTCTGGGGCTCTGGATGACATACCAATCTTTTTCCTGATGAGTATGAAACATCTCCTATCATACGTCCTTAAACTGAAATAAAATCTGTCCCCGTAGTCTGGAGAATAGTTGTATTGCTTCCCATTTATTAGGGAGGCACCATTATGGACTCTGACAACTTCTGAGTCATCTGCCTAATCAGCATAATCTGAGAAGTGTTAAAACAACGTTAAAATGTTCCCCATAAACAGCGGCATAGGGAACCTACCATTACTTAATATACAATTTGCTTTCGTAAAAGTGAATCATGCTAAATAAACCTAGATGTTTTTAAAAGGATCACAGAAGTAATTGATGAGGGTAAGTCCCTGCATGCATTTTACCTCAATCAAGCTAAGGCTTTTGACAGTGTACCCCTCTTGTAGCTTAAGGAAGTGAACCAAGGAGAAGCTAAAATCATTTCTACAATACATTGATACTACCCATAATGTTTTCAAAGAAATATACTTTCTAGATGTGACTATTATAAAGAACAAAAGTACTAAAATGTTTACTTCAGCTACATACAGGAAACTGACATATTCTAAATCCTGCCTCCACTATACAAGTAATCATCCAAAAATACAAAAAAGAGCCTGATCAAAGAACAATTTGTTAGGCTGGCCAGGAGAATATCAAATTATGAGATTTTTTTTTTTTTACAGAGAGTGACATTTTAATTAACATGTTTCTGGAGAAAGGTTATCCTCTAAAACTGTTAAAGGAGATAAGGGATGAAATCATCTGGGGGTGGGGCATAGCGTTTGTGCCATTACTCAAACGAGCAAAATAAGTGAAAATGGTAACTTCATGGGAGATTTTACTGACAAGGAGTTTGAAACGGCTATGGTCCTGAATTACAACCAAGACTCCTAGATAACCAAGAATATTTTAAACACCAACTGGAAGATTTTTTCTCATTTCCTGAGGTAGAAAATAGACTAGTGAGAAACCTGGTTTTGTATACAAAAGAGCAAGCAATATCAAATAAAGTTGGAAAAAACAAACATTATTGGGAAAAAGTTAGGAACCTATGGATTTTGCTATGGCCATCAATGTAATTTCATAGCTGAAGGTGAAACCACTGATATGGAGGTGAGGGGGCAAATAATGAGAGCCATGAAATTGTATAAATGTGGCAGTTAAGGGGTGATCTACCTGGCTAAATGCAAAATTGTTCTTCCTTTTATGTTAGGGAAACTGAAAGGAGTTTCAGAAAAAAATATATGAACATTTATATACCAGTAGCATAGCAAGGGTGGGGCAAAAGAGGCAATTACCCCAGGTTCTGACTTGTCAAGGGTCCAATTCATGCTAAAGAAATAAAGAAAACATTTTTTTGCACAATATATAATTTTTAAATTTCCCTTTAAGTCACTCAAGCCTGTAGTGCAACTTGCGCAAACTGTGGAACGGTGCCACATTACCAATGTATAAAAAGAAGAGTGACATGTAAGGGGATATGTTACAGCTTGACAGATTCCTCCTCAGGTGATTGGCTAGTGCTGTGCTGACATTAGACATTTGACCTTCTCAGAAAAATAATTGCATAGAATGAGTGCAATTGCTGAGGTTCCTGAAAGAAGTTTGAAAATCAAAGACAAGGTGTTTTTCTGTAAAATAATGAAGTTATCTCATGTTTCTGAAAGCAGCTGGCTGACTAATTCTTACCATTTTTACTTCATTTACCATTTTTTGCAAGGAGAACAGCAGAGGTGCAGGAGATGTGGGCAATAGCTGTGCCTGTAATTTCTCTTCTTCCTAAAGTGGTAAGTTTGTTTAAACTGCATCAAAATATTAAATCTGGATTCAGTCTCCTCATTTGTATTTAATTTTGTTTTCTCAGCATCTGTTCCTTTATTTGTATTGGATCACAATATTTTCTTCCCTGTCAGGTACTTTCTCTGCCAAGGGAAAGTAAAGGAGCACATGTGCTTCAACCCTCCATTGGAAAAATGTTTATACGGTTAATAGTGTGTGTATAAAATTAATATTATGTGTGTGTATTTTTATACAGTTAATACTCTATCATATATTTAATATGTTCTGTACTTTTATAGGGTTAAAATAGGATGAGGGTGTAGTTTTATATTGTTGCTGTTAGAGGTGTGTGCGTGTGTGCATGATACTTAACTATAATCTACATTCCTTCTCATCCTTGTCTATCTTTCTGACTTGGCTGCAAACAGTGTGTGTGTGTGTGTGTGTGTGTGTGTGTGTGTGTGTGTGTGTGCGTGTGTGCGTGTGCACGTGTGTGTGCATGTTTAAACAGAGACAGACAGTTTTCTGTGCATGTTGCTTAAAAAGTGTATATATATATATATATATATATATATATATATATATATATATATATATATATGTATGTGTGTGTGTGTGTGTGTGTTTTATATATATATATATATATATATATATATATATATATGTATATATATATATATATATATGTGTATATATATATATATATATATATATATATATATATATATATATATATGTATGTATAGAGAGAGCGAGAGCTCAACTTATTATTGCAAGAAATCTGGACAAGGACATGGACGAAGGCCCAAAAAGAGGGACAGAAGTGAAGCCTTTATAAACTTAGAAAATTGCTAGAATAATAGAATTTGTGTTAGCATGCATTTTCTGAAGGATGTGAAATCTGAAACTTAAATGTATGTCATTATTTAGTGACTTCACAAAAATGGTGTGACAAAGGCCAAAAACAAATTGAGATAGATTTTAAATATTGCTGTTCTTATAAAGTTAGAAACCTGCAGCCTGCTAGGATTAACATATTTTGTGTTAGCATGCATTTCCTGAAGGATAGCATGTATCTGTCATTTGTGACTTCAATCACCAGCGCTTTGCTAGAAAAACACAAATTTTATGAGAAACATGAAAAAGGTGGCAAAAAAGTGGATATTCTGCTAAAATCTGGACAATTGAGAGGTATGTTGGACTGACTGAACTGGTGGATATGTCAAATTAAAATGTAATGCAAATCCATATAGCAGACTGACGTATTGGCTTAATGTTTTTTTTTTTTTTTAATTACCTTTTTGGAGACACAGATGGTGAAGAATTGCACTTAATAAATATTGACAAAGATTAGAAAGAAATTAAGAATTATAATATAGACTTCTTCTTTACTTCGGTCAAAACATAAATTAAATCGCATTCTCTTATTCTGTCAAGGACTTAGGTTAACAATACTTGTATTTTAAGTGTCCCTGTTTAATTATTTATTTCTGGATTTGTCCTTGATTCCATTGAGAAGTAACTGATTTGTAATGAATGTCACAGAGGCAAAATTATGTGTTAATCTCCTGCCATTTCTGCCAATACTGGTTATTGTTGTTGCTATACAGGGCAGATAGGGACGTTGTTGGCTGTTTTATGGGGAGGTGGAATAGATGTAAGTTCTTATCTTAATTTCTTAATTTATCTATTAGTTGATGGACTTTTGTTCAATGTTACTTTGTTTTTTGGGGGGGGTGAGTTTTTATTTCATCAGGGCTCCTTTTATCTATTATTATTAAGTGAATGAATGAATGAATGAATTAATGGATTTTCTGAGAATGGTTTGGTTGCGAGATCAATGTACATAGATTATTTTCCAATTGCATTGGTTACATTGAGGATGCAATTTGTACAGGAGTTTTTCTTCTGACTTTTTGAACAATACTTGTACATATTGTGGTGGATCAGAGGAAGGGGAGATAGTGCATTCAGGATAAGAATACTGTACATTTTCTCAGCATGGAAGGAAGGACTTTCATGGAATTCCATGCATGCATGCATAACATGTTGATATCATTTCATTGCTCAGTTGCTTATTAATAATATACATCAGAAAAAATGCATCCAAGTGTGCTGACCAGTCCAGATTGCTCTGTTTGTGTGTTAAAATACTTTCTGTACTTTTTACTTTGTAGAAAATGTGACCTCTCAACCCTGAATTTAATGTTGACACAGCAGTCATTTTTTTCTTGCCATTTATTTTAGGATGCTTCAGTAGTATCAGATTGACAAGTGTTTATGGGCAGTGAACTAGTTAGCAGGCTACAGGCTGGACAGAATGCAATGCCTTAGCTTACGTTTCCTATGACAGCTCCGGCTTAGTATTTTACAAAGGCAATAGAGAGGTGTGGGAATTTCATATTGGCAATGCACTGTCAGTAAATCATCATACATGTACTTACATAAGTAAGTTCACGATGACTTTCAACACAACATCATCTCAGGGGGATTGTACACTATTAGCAATGAACACCTCCAAATTCCTGCCCTCATTGCTCATATATGGGGTCTATATTACTTCAGTGAAAGACATATTCAGTGAATACATCTTCATTGCTCACCAGCTGTCGAAATGAACTTCAACGAACCGTGGAATGTTTCCCATGGTTCAGCAACACTTGGCCATTCTCTCAACTTTGCTCTTTTCCCCACTGTAGTGAGATCTCAGAGTTGATATATATAGTTAGGGGAGGTGTGGGGGCACAGCTCCCCATGTTGAGGGGTGTGGGGGGCAAAGCACCCCACTTGGGTGGCTTTGATTTAGTGCTTTTTGTATTTTGTACGTTTGGTGGGCTAGTGTTTCCGAACCGTGGGAAAAATTATGCAGTTCGCTGAAGTTAATTTTGGCTACTGGTGAGCAATGAAGACATATTCGCTGAATACATCTTTCACTGTATTAATATAGACCCCACATACGCCATGCATTGCTATTTTTTGTATATGGCACAGTAAGCGAGCTATTATACTATATCTTTTTATGCTGCTGCCGGCATTTGGACTGTATCTGCAAAATTTGCAAATAGATGTGAATTGTGCCAAATTCTGAACTGGTAAATTACTGTTATAAACTAATATCTGGATATGAAGTGTTCATTTTTATTTATCATATGTTTTTATTTGGATGTGAGAATAGGCAGTGAAAAAATAAAGTAAAAGCTAAACATACACATTTTTTATGGGTATAGAATGGCTGCAGACATTAAAAAATATTTTGTCTTTGCATTCTTGGTTTAGCAGCACTGTTGTTGCTCAGTACCATCTTCCATAACGATAGTGAACATTTTAGTAAGCAAAGGCCCTTGGATAAACTATATATATAAGTTCTAACAAACCAGATATATTTATAGTTACATAACTGGAATATAAAATGAAGGATAGTGTTAAAGTAGCAGACAAATACAGTTAAAGAGTTAATAGAGTTACAGAGTTAAAGAGGGGAATGGAGTTAAAGTGATGGAGTAGTTGTTAGGTTAGGGAAGGTAATATATACTTATAACATGAAAGAAAGAGATGATTATGTACAGTTAGTGGGTTTAGAGCACTAATGGTGTGCTAAGCTCAGCACAGTTTAGGAGGAGTGAGTTTATGGGGTGTATCAGGTATATGAGAGGGAGCAGGTAAAGAGAGGTACTATGCACTTGGAGAAATGTTTATGTGATGTGTCCTTCAGATGGATAGTCGCATTCAAACTGATTTAGTAAGTATCAAGTATAAAGCTAACTGCATGGCTCTTTAAATTGCTAAAGCATACATCACATGACAGTTAAATGATTAACTCTGAAAATGCATTAAACATTCAATAAAACTTCTTGTTTGGATTTGCTTTTGAGCCTCTTGGTCTCTTATATTTTTGTGAAGTGTTGTTGCCAAGGCATTTTTTTAAAAAAATGTTTTCCCTTTTCTCAGTATTCCTTTACTTCAAGGATAGCTTCTTTCCTGATCCTTAGAAATTAATGCTTCTTTATGTCATCATTAAATATGCTATCAAGTGAAGTGCTCCCTTTTCTTTTGATGACCATTTTACTTTTATGAGACAACTCAACAAGGTTTTCTTCCAGTATTTCTTTTTGTTGGCTAATGCATTACTCATCATAATTTGTATTTCTGTCATTTTTTTTCTGTCTGCTCTGTAAAGTTTATTATCATAACCATCTCGCCTGCTCTGCTTCCTTCACCCAATTAGTTTTGGACTCTTTCTCCATTTTTATTCATCCTATGTGTATGCACAAACATTTCCCCAAATTTAAGCTGTATAATGCATCATATTCAAGAACTACATTGGATATACTTTGTGTGTGTGTGTATGTGTGTGTGTGTGTGTGTGCGTGTGTGTGTGTGTGTGTGTGTGTGTGTGTGTGTGTGTGTGTGTGTGTGTGTGTGTGTGTGTGTGTGTGTGTGCGTATGTCTGGCTGTCAGGGATCGCTCACTTGCCCTCACTCTTCCACTCTCACTCTTCACTCTCAGTGTGTGTGTGTGTGTGTGTGTGTGTGTGTGTGTGTGTGTGTGTGTGTGTGTGTGTGTGTGTGTGTGTTTGAAAAGCTGGAGTACAGAAGTCTAACTCTTCCCTTAGTGGGCGGAGTTTAACTTACATCCTTCACTTTCACTTTTCTGTTTCACTCTGAGCTCTCACACCATCCAATAAGAAGTTTCACTTAAAAAATACTTCCAAAATGAGTATTTCCAAAAGCATCCAAAAGCCTGTTATTTAAGAAATATGTATAAAATCAACATAGTGAGAAAGATTCACTTAGTTATCCACTCTGTGTACCAGACATATATACAACCATAAGTCAAACCCAAATGAGCAAAGGTCATAGCAGAGTCATCCTTTGCACAGTGTGGCGGGAGAAGCAGTAGGCCAAGGCTGAAACCAACGTAGTGAGTGTGTGTGTGCATGAGTAAGAAACACAGAACATTCAGTAAGGCTGAAACCAACGTAGTGAGTGTGTCTGTGCGTGAGTAAGAAACACAGAACATTCAGTAAAGGAGGAAATATCTCAGGGCCACTAACAAGAAATTTATCCCAATCAACCTGACAATCTTCCTAACTTGCATGTGTGTGGGTCAATATGGTCAGGTTTTGTGAAGTGTGTGTGTGTGTGTGTGTTTGTGTCTGTATGAACACAATCAAACTCTGTGACAACGCTACGTCCTGCCATGCTGGACATGTGTGAGCTATGCACGATAGAGTTGTCATTTCAGCGTCATCGCCTCCGACCACACAAGCTGCCTCTGCCAGGAGTTGCACTGCCATGTCCATGTCCTTGGTTTGAAGTGGGCTGTTTCTGCTGGATGAGTTCTCTTTACAACTATGTTCAGGACCATGACCACATGGCCTACCACATCTGGGTGCAGACACCTCAATCACTGATTGAGCAGTGGAAGTAGTGCCACTATGGAAGCAGGATCTGGCGCAGCTACACTGACTAACACCAGAGGATGTTGCAGTTCTACAGACACATGGATGCTGGCCCTCTCCATGCAGCCATTTCATCATAGACACTGACCTATCCAGTGTGTCACTCATCCTATCCAATGAGTCACTCACATGGTTGAGGTAGTTAAACTTGTCAGAATATGTCATGTTTAGGACTCACACAATCTATTCCAAGACCCTGGTGGAACATGCCTGTGCCTGCATGAAGACGCTATACATACATCTGGTGGCACGTAATGGCGCAACAGCATCAGGACAAGGGTGAAAGTAGGCTTCATCTGAGCACCTCTAGTGTGGTATCATGCCCTCATGATGGCTATGGGCAGACTCAACCAACTGTGCAAATGAAGTAACCACACTACCTTGATCAAATGTGTCACCCTTAACCTAGCCTATATTTGAGGGCTCAGTGGAATGGGTATGTGTAGGCATACTGTCTGTGTCCGAAGTAAGGTCACCAGAGGTGTGACCCACAACCTCAGTGTCAGACTGGACCTCTGCACCCCCTGATTGTACCTCTATATCACCACCACCATCATCATCAGAGGCTACCAATACTCTTGACATCAGGTGGTAAGAATCCTACACTTCCACTGTCAGAATCACCTGTGATAATAAGCAACAAACACAAGAAGGAAAGAAATAGTGAATGGAAATGATCCACACTGTTCTACACAGTCATGTTAAACAATTTCAGATGTTAAAGAAATACAATAATTTTTGCACTCTCCTCAGACTTACATATAAGTAATGGTTATTACTAATCAAAGAGAATTTCTGCTTACCATATGCAGGTGGCCTTTCATATGATAATTCAGATGTCCCTGGAAAAAGGGAAAGGCAGTGGAATGAAGGTTTATGAGCATCACGATGCAAATTTCACAAAGACAGGAGATTAACGCTCTGCCTGACTTCCCTTTAAGAAATATGTCCGAATCAGACTGACCACTTCCCCAACACAATTTCTGTTTGACTCATATTTCTTCTATGGCACATGTCTTGATGTTTACAGATGTACAAGTAGTAACACATAAAGATGTCTAGAATGGCAGTAAATGCCTTATATGTAGCACTTCTTGGGACATGCTTGGCCTGTTGTCCATATCAGCACCAACATCAAGGAGTCTGTATGAACCATCTGCTGAGCAGTCTGGATCTCTGAGAGTGGGCAGGAAATGCTCATTTTCAGTGAGGGGTGGTTCTGTAGCAGGATCCCCCTGTAACCATCTGTTCTCATTCTACCACAGCTACCCTCCTGCATGTCGTTGTAATCATATCAGTGGCATGGTGACATACCTGATTATAGTTTCAGGCATGGCCACCCACTGCATTTATGTCAGAGACCACCTGCTGCCATATACTTTTTTTCTGGCAGACATATCACCTCTGCCTCTGTCAAGCAGGAAGGCTTCATGGCAGCAGGGGTTTTCTGCATCAGTGAATGGTGGATTGTGTGCCATAATCCTGCATGACATGAAACAGAAAAAAACACATTTATAACATACAGAAATCATTCTCCAAAAAGAAAATCTGTGCACCCATCCTCAACACAAAACAATTGAACACACAATGCTCATTTAGGACTATATACAAGCTAAGGGAGCCCCCCCCCCAAAAAAATTAAGCATTGTAATACATTAGCATTGCATCCATTACATTTCATAATGAGGACAGCAGCTGTGTAACTGACTACTTAATGGCAGGATTATCAATAACTAGGCAAACATTCCAAGTCCAACTTTCCAGATAATTTACTTTTGTCTCTCCACTGTTGCAGAGGTCACCATGGGACATCTGAGAAGCCTAACACCTCCATTAGCTACACATGCATAATCCTTGAAGTTGATAATAAACACAATATAGTTGTATGCAGTAATTGGTGGAATTCCAAGAGCAAATGGTAACACAATACTGTTATGTAACCATACCATTTAATGACTAACTTGGAAAGCACAGCAAGAATTGACATATCTGCAGTATATCAGCAATGAATGAAAACATTGCATACATATCAAAATTCTTTTTTCTATTGCATATTGAAATACATTCCAAATAGGAAAATGTAAGCAGTTAGTGAAGAAGAAACATACTTTATGAAATATTGCAGTAATTTGTAGAACAATCTCTTCAAAGTAAATAGCAGTAATGGTCTGTCTCTATCCAGTCAGTCTCCACTCCTTCCACTTCTACACCTACACATTATGTTTCTACAGTGTAGACTCATCCCTCTGAGCACTGTAAAGATGCAAATGAGGTGTGAAATAATTATCATTTCTGAATACCAAAAAATCATTTGGTGTAGGGGATATAAACATTGTGTAAGTGGCCACAGGATTGCATGCACATACCCTAGGACTTCAGGGAGGAGCAGTGAGAATTGTTAGCTGTTAATGGCTTGCAAGTGTTAATAACTACTTAGACTACATCAACAAGCAATATTGAAGAGACTCTTTGCTCTGAAGTGTGTGCATCATGCAGAGTAGACTTAAAATAAAAAGTGGAAGCACCTTGAGAGCTATGATAACAACCTTAACAACACTGATATTCTTGTACTAACAGCACACTGTCCATCCTCGGCTTAAAAATCTTTCTGAAATGTTGATTAGCTTTATTACACATATGAAAATAAATGCCCACAATATTGCACTTCTGTAGTTAAGCTGAGAAGAGTGGAAGATGCTCAGAAAATAAAGAGAAGAAATAGCTGGCAGTGTTGGCAACCTTGCATTAATATGGTGTGGGCTGTTATAAGTATTTGTCAATATTACATAAATCTAGACATGTTCAACCAAACAAGAAAGGAACATTTTCTGATCTTTCTACTGATGGAACTAAAATTTGACAGTCTTTTAAGTCAGATCTGTATGGTATATATATTTTTTGATTACTACTCTAAGCCTTTGTTGGTGGCAAAGAGGGATAAGAAACTCAACTGACTGTGTTGTTATTGCATTGAATTGAGGGTTCAGATCCAGACAGTGTGTTGTTTGACAGAATTAATGCATATTTCCTGAATATATAATCAGGCTGTAACATGCACACAGATCTAGGGAACTTCACAATCTTGCATTTGCATTATTCTTTCCTGATATTTTACTAACAATTTTTTTATTGTGTTCCTCATTTGCACGTGATTTGTTACTTGCTACTGAGCAGTGCTCAATCAAGGTTACCTGCCTAATGAGAAAAGTGAAAATTTTTATTTGAGCAGAATTCTGTAACGCAAACAGGCTTAGTGGCAATGCATGGATGTCAGCACTCTGGACAGTACTGAGAAGAGAACATGCACCTGTTGTGTACTTGTGTCTGTGGTACAAGGTGTAAGTGCACTAACTCTAGAACTAGAACGTAGGTAATGTGGGGTTCAAATCCCAATAATGCTTAATTTTACAAAACTGTCAGAATATGATTTCTAACAACACTTTGATTAGGAATGTAACATGACATAAAATGGCTATCATAATTCGGTTGATTGCAAGAAATGTATCATTAAATGCTTTTATAAATGTTTTTTCTAGGTAGCATATCTCATTAATGATTTACTTATGAAACACAGTTGAATTTGTGTGTAATTGTTTAAACAGGGTAATTATGATGAATTAAATATGCACTTGCATATCTATGACGAGCAAAATACTTAAGCTAAAATAATCTTCACTGCTTGCATAGCCCAACTCTTTGTTTAGGACAGTATGTGTTGTGAAGTATGTATGTATGTGTCATACCCCAACCTGTATTAATCAGCTCATGATAGTCTATCCATCTGACATACATTTACGAATAGTAATACTGCCTCTTTCATAGGAATGCATTTCACAAGACTTCTTAAAGGCATACACATACAGGACTATTTGAAGTATATCTCAATTCATACTGAATGCAGTTATCTGTAATGAACATGGCTGAAAATGAGCTCTCCTGTAGCAATGACAAATAATAAGCTTGCTTGAAATTTTTGTATTATTTCTTCGTTAAGTTTGATTCCCACATTGGTCAACTAATTTTTTAGAGTATAATTCCAGAAAGTTATGTGCCAAGTCATCCTATTTAACCTCCAAAACACCATTGATAACAAGCCAAGCCATTAAGAATGTAACTGTTAATCATCTGAAAAATGTGAGTAGGTTGAGCATCGCACATGGCAAATCTCACTGCCATGTTTCACACCTTCATTGCTGTTTGATATAATACCTTCCTCTTTTTTGCCAGTGGTTCTCTCTGCTTTTCATTGCACAAATGCAGTTGACATGGCTGTGTGTGTTTGTGCACTAGCTGTTAAATATGAAATTAGAATTTGGCACCAATTCAGACACAGAGTTGCTGCTTGACTTCTGCAGGCATGGCTGGTGGGGGAGATGATCTGTAACGAATTTAGAGCACAAAGGTTGGGTGTTGAGGAGTCCAGGATTGTTGTGGCACTCATCATGAAGTGCTGCAGCCACAGGCTATAGGGGGATTATACTGGGTCTCAGTATATGGCTGAGGCTTGGAACAGATTAGCCAAGGCCATCTCCAGTGCAACTGTCATCCAACGCACTGGAGAGAATTGCTGTCACTACTATGGTGTCCTGAAATGGCACAAGAAGGCCCTTCATAGCTGATAAGAGGATGAGTGTAGAAATGCTGACATCCCTCACTTGTGTAAGTATACTGACCCAACAGCATTAAATGATACAGAATGTAGGACAGAGCCAAGACTGTTATTTATTATGCTTTCATTCTCTTCTTCGTGTCTTCTTTATTGTACAGCTCCTGAAGATATTGCAGCAAACAGGGAGGAGCACCAAGAGAGGTTAAATCGCCTCAGTGCGGAATGGGGTATGTATGCATTGGACTTTCCTGTAAGTGTAATCAATATTGTAATTATATGCAATACGGCGATACTGAAATAAATATCTGTATGTATGATTATCACAGCAGTGCATTTGCTTAATGGCACAACAGATTAAGAACTACCCATCATACCTGGATGTGGCAAAAGTGTATAAACTTGATAATCATACATGTGTATTTTCTGGAAGTATATGGTCATCTCACATGCCATGGATTTAATTCTCTTTCTTTTTTGTCTCACCCCATCCCTTCTCTCTCTCTTTTTTTGAGTGTGTGTGTGGGGGGGTATTTTGTATGGCTTAAAATTGTTCTCGTCATACATTTCTGCTTACCAAAACTGATGTGCGGCACAGGGAGGTAGACCAAACACTGTGGCTTGGCCGTCCATTCTTCCACAGATTTTAACATCCGCATCAAGCACTTCAGGGTCCCAAGCTGCCAGTGATGCCTCCACAGCCCCTGCCCTACCTGCTTCGTCTGTATCAGACAGCTGTGCCCTGGTAGCTGATGCATTGGTAGTAGCGGAGGTGGTGATTTTGTCACCTAGCAAGAGCTAACAGGGCTGATGGAGGGTATAATGGAACGGGGACTCAGTGCCTGAATCAGCCATGCAGAAATGTTGCTTTATCATATTGCCAAGATAATGCCACATCAAGCTCTGACACAGGAAACTGAGGCAGGATACAGTGAGGACAGTCCAGAGGGTGAGGAGTAGATTCTCATTATTTTCACTGTTCTGAGGCTTGATGTGTGTGCACCTCTGATGTCTCTTACCATCCCTGTCTGTCTTGTTTGTCCTGTATGTCTGTGCCTGCTTCATCATCTAACCTTCCTACCTGACACTCACATTTCTAAGCCCCCTTTCCCAACATCCATCTCTCTTTGAATGGAAAAAAATAAAAAATGGGCACCTGTCCCACAAAAAAAATAACAACCCATACATAGCTCTCACTTCACCTGTGTGTTTTCCTCACACACTTGATTTGGTAAAATTAGCTCTACAACATTATTCTGTTGTCAGCAACACTTGGTGTAGTGGCAGCCTAAATTCAGCAAAATATGTTTGCACTTCTACATTTATGTTGTGCTGAAATTAATAGCTATGGTTCTCCCCCACCACCTTCCTGCAAATTCCTCTATTTCCCCTGTGTCCTCCCCTCTGCTTGACCTCTCATTTTACCACTTTCATGTCAACCTACTTTTCACACATTTAATCTGGTCAAAAAGAGAATCACATACAGCACACACACGGCCAGAATTGGCCCCTAAGAAAGCCTTTGCTCCCCCCTCTGGCATTTGCACAGACATTGGCATTGTGCACCAATGCCAATTGATGTTGAATAGCTGTTCGTGTCTTATGGCAAAATGTGGTCAGTTGTTGCCATCTCCTGCAGTAGTTTGGTTATGTGTGCTTAAACATGTCACTCTGTGACAATACTGAGTAAAGGCAGGGCAAAGGAAGTAATTGACAACAGTTACTATAACAGTTCTTTGACTATTGGATGCAGCCAAGTGCAACTTCCTCTGTGGAGTGTTAACATAAATCAGTTGTCTGAAGATTCATTTTTCATCAAGGGTTCAGTTTCAGATGTTACTGCAAAATGTGATGAGTGTTTGCCTTACACCACATTGTACATCAATTAACTTGTGATTTCCCTTAAAGCAAGTCTCATATGTAGTAGTTATAAAATATTACTTCAGTAGCCATTACTGTCACAATTTGGCATGACAACATATTTATGATAGTCATTCCTATGTATTCTTGAAGTCACAATCAAATTAATTATGAAAATCACATTCTGACACCATTGATAGGTGGATTTTCTCCAGTAAGTTCTGTCCAGAGTGCTGATGGCTGTACATCAATGCTAAGACTGTTTGCACTATAGAAAACTAACCAAATTAAAGTTTTCACTTTTTTCCTTCAGCAGTGAACTCTGTTTGCTCACTGCCTAATGTTGCACAAATGGGGAAGGCAAACACAACATTTCATTTTTAAATTAAGCTTTGGCTCTAACATGGAGGGCTATAATTCAACATGTGAAGCATATGTATGCAACATGTTAAGATAAAACAAAACTGTTCAAAATGTAATCATAATCACAAAATGTCCTCTCTATATATGGATTACCTTCATAAGCTCAAAGTTTCAAAACTTCAAACTGCAAATAGTTGAGATCATAAGATCGAAGTTTTGAAACTTCAGACGTTTTGAATGGACATTGCTGTACAGCATGGAACAGGGAATTTATTGTTTTCCTCACTGTAGTCTGAGCTTGGAGTTGGTATATTTATCTAGCAAGGGGTGTGGGAGTGCAGGGGTGCTTGGCCCTCTGCTAAAATGTAAAAAAAAAATGTTTTGTTTTGACTTTTTTTATTACACTTTTGAAGTTTAAAAACTTTGATATTATGGTCTCGAGCTTGTGAAGTAGATCCATATATATATATATATATATATATATCTACACACACACACACACATATATATATATATATATATATATGTATGGGATACGTACGGATCATTGAAAGACAACATAACCGAAAGAGATTCGGCTGGGCACACTTGCGCAAAAGTGCTTTTCGCCGAAAACCACTTTTATGTAAGTATGCCTGTTGCGGAGATCGCACTACAGTGGGGATAAGGGAAAATTCCCTTTTCCCCACTGTAGTGCAATCTCAGAGTGAGAATATTTAAGTAGGGGGTTGTGGGTGGTGCAGGGGGGCTTGACCTCCTGCAAAAATGTAAAAGTAATGTTTTTTTTTTTTTTAAACACACTTTACCGAAAGCGCTTTTTCAGTGAAAGTGCTTTCGTTAAAGTGTGTTCTGTGTTTGTGGATTCGGACTATTGAACCTTCGTTCAATAGTGCTAGATCCATATATATATATATATATATATATATATATATATATATATATATATGTATATTTATATTTGTTGTTGTTGAGTCTTTCGGCTTTTCCCAGTTAGGGGTCACCACAGTGGAACTCCAGTCCACTAATGATTGGTAGTTGATTTTTACGTGCCGAGTTACCAGCTCTGACGCACAACCTTCAACAAAGGTACGCCCATTCACACATGTCTCCACGCAGAAGATGCTCTAGCTGAGAATCAAACCGGACAGCATCTTACTGTGAGGCAACAAGCTACCGCAGCACCACTACCACAGGTCATACATACATATACACACACACACACACACACACACACACACACACACACACACACACACACACACACACACACACCACACACCTACACATTTTTGACCCTTTAAAAACTATAAAGTGGTGAAATGAGTTCAAATGTCTTTCTAGTCCAACAAGTTCCATAAATAACAGTTTTTTAAAAGTGTTTTTACCAAAATATTTAATAATTTAGTTAAAAATTTAAAATATTTTATCTTAATTATTTCAGATAACTGTTTACATTAGTAACATCTACTTGAAATTCTGTTTATTTAATAAAAGAAAAATAAGTTAAACGTATAATATAAAATGAACAGTTAGGAAATTAAAAAAATGTTAAAATGTATATTGTATCTACCTTTCATTTTTCAGCCCACCCTTCAAAAATGTGAACTGTCACTTTAAAAAATCTTTGACGTAGACTTTTATGAATGAAATGTGTTTTAAATTGATTGATTTGTTATAATTTGCAGTTTCTATTTAAACAAATGTTACTTGCATTCATGTGGTTCTGATGAAATCCTTATATAAGAGGGAATGAAAGCACGTGACCAGTATTCTATGTACAATGTATATGGTGCGGAATAAGCATTTTTAAATAACTGTTAACTGAAGTGGATCGTTCATCTTCACGGACTAGTGCATTGCCGTTCTGCTGTTTCACAGAACCAAATGTAACCTGCTTTATTTTAAGAAAATCTAGCAGAATATCTAACAGAAAAATATCTAAAACTTAGAGATACTTCACTTCTTTGTCAAGCTACCTAGGTCTAGCCTCACATTGTAAACTATCATCTATGCAATGGTTTTTGCCCAAACACTTCCCACAGGAACCTTTTGCAAAGGAAAAGCAAGCAAAAAGAGAAAACCTTAAGATGTTTCACCTCTTTGTCAAGCTACCTTTCCATAGACACCTTTACAAAGGCAAAGCAATGAAAAATAAAATAAAAAAAAATTAAGTTGCATTTCCCTGTTATCCTGCCAATTGTGCTTAGCATCTTTCATGTCTACTTTTCTTTTTATATAACTATGTTAAAGCAGGAGGTATCTTTATGGCTGCTTTTTGCTTGACTCTTCCTTTCAAAACACTCCTATCTCAATAGGTGCATTCCCTTTTGGGTGAGCCAATCATAATAAGGTGTTGAACAACATACACTACTTTAATGTCATTATCTCTTCTCTCCAAGCTCTGATTTCTGAACAACTCATGCAGTTTTACCTTCCCCTTCTTCAGCTTAATGGTAGACACAGGCCTTGACTGATTAACTCCCAAGCCAGTGGGAGATGTGCCCACTGACTTGCAGCATTCGTGTATTCTTTTCTATATTTCCTTAAATATCTCATCTACTTGGTTGTATTGTAAACAGGATATCCTATTGTCCTATCTCACAGCACCCCCAACATAACGACCTTCCATTTTCCACTTCTCTACATAATTTACTTATCTATTCAAACACCTCCTTAGTAGTTCTCTTGGTCTGTTCCCACTCAGCTGTCTGTCTGTTCCAACCTGATAAGTCCACCATGGGCATTTCTCCTGCTTGTAGTTATAGTACATGCATAATGTTTTATAGCACTGCCATGGACATGTTGTTGAAGTGATTTTGTTTTTTTTTTAACCAAAGAAACTTAGGTAGGAGATCATGAACTGTGTTTATTTAGTTTTGACTTTGATGTTATTTGGAAGCAAAACATATTCATATTACAGGCAGTCCCCAGGTTAAGGATGAGATCTGTTTTTTAGTCTGTCCTTAAGTCAAATTTGTATGTAAGTCGAAACATGTACATGGAATGTGCTACTGTACTGTAATACAGTACAGTACAGTAGAACGTTCCATACAAAAAAGTATGTTGAACTTACCTCTTTTTAAGCTTCACTTCACATTTCTGTACTAGAGGCATCATTTACAAGTGTTTTCCACTCTTTCCTGAACTTTCAGACCTCTGCCACCTAGACCCTAGTGAGCCACAATGTCATTTGCCCATTCTACTGTACACTACAGTAACTGCTTCAGTACGGTGTACTGTACAAACCAGCAGTCTTGACCAATCAGATAGTCAACACATTGATCTCTTAACCAATCGGATCTCTTGTTCTCAGTGAAGGAGGAAGTAACTGTGAGCAGCTTCATGAATGGGGAAAATGGGGAAAAAGAAAGTACAACAGAATTCATTTTATGGTAAGATTTTGGCAACTTTCAAGATTTTTATTTGTTTTCATGTTATTTCTGAGATTGTGGCAGCCCATTCTATGGGTTGTCTGCAAGTCGGATGTCTGTAACTCGGGTACTGCCTGTAGAGCACATTAGGGATATTTTACATGATGTTTGCTTGAGTGTTTCTTTTTTTTTTTTTTTTTTTTTTTTTTTTTTACAAGCTAACTGTTCATTTATGTCATTTATATATTGTTTGCAGGAAGTAATTAATTTTTACTTAGTGGGATATTATTTGTTGAGGGGAATTATAATGATGATCTTTCAATTTAAACCTTTAGTGGTTTTGCTGTACTGCTTTTGTTTATATACCAGCTGTGCAGTAGTCACATAACTCTCAGGTTTATCTTATTTCTCTATAGAGCTTCTAAGGAGAAACAAAATTACTTTTTTTGCTTTTTCCTGCTAATTTAAATTAACTATCCCCATCTTTAGTTCTTATACTGTTTGCTTGTCCTTCCTCAGGTTTTTCATTCTTTGTCAAACCACCTGGGTTTGTCCTCACACTGTAAACAAACATCATTTGCAAAGTGGATTCTTCTCAAGCACTTCCCTCAGGCACCTTAACCAAGAAAAAGCAAGTAAAAACAAAAATAAAAACATAAATTGCATTTCCCACTTATCCTGGCAGTTGTGCTTAGTGTCTTACACTTCTACCTTTTTCTTTTTATAAACTATGTTAAGCATAGCCTTCAACCTTCCATCTCCAAAATAAGGAACACTAGCCCTCATAATGTGGAACAAATAGGCAGAATGTGGGGCTCATATTAACAGCTTGCTAAAAACTTCAACTAGAAAGGTCACAGGATGGTTAAAATATGCTGTTTTTCTTTATAAAAAAACTTTTAATGAATTAATATGGCTCTTTTCTATTTACCAAGGATATCTGTTAAAAAATTCCTAATACTGAATGTATGGCAGACCCTTTCAGTGTGGAACTTTGAGGAACATGAACTTTTTAAAACCTCCAAGAGGTATGTTCCTTGTAAAGAGGTACACTTGAGAGGTATGAATTGATAAGGCAGGAGGTATCTCTAAGCCTGCTTTTTGCTTAACTCTTCCTTTCGAAACACTTCCATCTCAACAAGTACATTCCCGTTTGGATAAGCCTACCTCATTAAAGTAGTTGAACAACATACACTGCTTTACTGTCATGCATTTATTAGCATTGTCTCTTTTCTCCAAGATCTCATTTTTGAAGAACTCATGCATTTGTAACTATCCTTTTTCAGCTCCCTGCTAGACATAGGGCTTAACTGATTAACTCCCAAGACAGTGAGAGCTGTGTCCCACTTCATCCCCCTTCCACGCCTGCCAGACCACCCATTATATTTGCATTGATCTCCACCAACTGTCATACTCTCAAGACACACCTCTTAAAAAGATACCACCATTAAAAGCCACATGACCCTCTTTTCTTACTACCCTCATAGTCAGTACAACAATATTACTGGAAGTCTTAACTCCCACTTACAACTTCCTGTACAAACACAGCACACATCCAATCAGTAAAATATTCTTCTTTCTACAACTTACCCAGTTCTACTTACTTTTTCTTTTTCCACTTCATATTCCTCAGCCCATACAGCCAATAACAAACATCTCCATAAAACACTTAACAGAACCAATCATCCTAATCATCATACCACTGTGGTTTACCCTTCTTCCATAACTTCCTTACCAACAAGCCATCACCAACACAATCCCCCCAGTAATCAGACCAAACCCATTCCCCATGCTCACCACTGCCTGGATCATTCTTCTATATGATTACCAAGACTCAGAAACATTTTTCTCTCTACCTATACACTAAATACCTCTTCCAGACTATCCTCTGTGACCTTTATACTCCTTCGTAAGAGTAACATTGAACCCAACCCAGGCCCAACAACACCCTTTCCTTAACATCAGAATTACTCTCTTTCTACACTGGTCTGTTGCCCCCTTAATGGAAATAGCACCAGAAACAAGTTAGTCCTCATAAGTGCTTTTATTTCTCAGTGCAATCCAAACATTCTAGCAGACACAGAATCCTGGGTCAAAAAAGACTCCCACAACTTCCAACACTTTCTAACCTCCTGCAAAGTATGTCAGTGATGCTAGACCAGTCAAATGATCAGATGGAGGCTCTCTAATTTAGTACAAAAATAACCTAAACCCAAAGGTTATTGCCCATAGAAACTCCTCCTCAGATTCTGGTCTTAAATGTATTCTCCTAAAATTTCTAACTACAAAGGAAAAACAATACTGATCACTACAACCTATCTACCACCCCTGCTTTCCTAAATAAATTCAAATCACTCATCACTAATATCCATAATAACAATCCCAAAATAATAGCATAATCGTTCTAGGTCTTCAATCTTAATTATCTTGACCCTGTTTCATCTGATGTGGATACTTTCTTAGCAGACCTTGGTCTCCTTCAACTCACAAAAAAGAAAGAAATCAACAAGACCTAACCTCAGGTCCTCCCAACCCTCCACGCATGACCTGATTCTTACAAACGCATCAATCTCCATCTCCAAAATAAATATTCTGCCACTATCAGTCTATTGCCCAATCACCTTTACCATTGCCAGCTGTCCTATAAAACTACCACCAGTATTGATAACTTTCAGAAACTAGAGTAGCACAAATATAGACAAACTCAGAAGCTTTCTCACAGCCCATAATTGGAACAATTTACTCTCCATACATAATCCTAATGCACCAGTTGTAAGCCTAATGAATTTTCTACTCCATCTACAAGACAAATTCTTCTGACTTATCCACAGGCTTTATAAACCAATCAAAATGGAATGGCTATCCAGTAAACTCTATCATCTTTTAAGTCTAAGGGATGAAGCATAGCAAACAGGGAAACAGAAACCCATAATCAACAACTACACCTCTTTTATAGTCTTGCATAACTTAGCTAAGGTGTCCATCAGAAGCCACAAAAGAAATCGCTATACTAAGAAACAAATTACCCTCCTACATTCCCCAAACACTTTTGGAAAGAGGTCAACCTACTTACAGGAAAAAAGCCTCCTCATGATACCCTGTCTTCAAATACCATTCAATGTGGTATAACAAAACTTAATCCAAAAGATTTAATTAATGAATTTAACAACTTCTCGAGATTTCCTTAAATAATTTAGCAATCTGTCATCAATAAACTCCACACCACCCTCAGATCATACATTGCCCACCACCGCACTGGCATTCGTCCCCCTCTTCCACTTCAAATGCATACATCCTAAAGAAGTCTCTGTTCTAAAACCACTGGAAACATGGAGTAAAACATTATAAAATCTAAACTAATAAACTGAAACACGAACTACTAAATAGCAGCACGTAGGAGTTTAAAACATATAATGTACACAGGAGCCTAGAATGGGTTTTTGAATACTTTTGTTTGTTTATTATCCAAACCAAGAACTTCTTCAGAAAAAAACACAAACCAAACAGTCACTTTTTAAAAAAAGAGGATGGTAACAGCACATGATCACCAGGAACAAATCAGAAATATTAACCAATAATTAACTCATCATTCCTAAAAGAGACATTGTATCAAAATGTAACACGGTTAAAACAACCATAAAATCTTGTAGCTTAGTACATAAATAATTATTTACATTATAAAAGTTAACACCCCTTGTATATAAAAAAGGGGTGATTAAGATTCAGTTCATAAGGCTTTGTAGGTTCCCTAGTAAAGATGATGTATATTTCTTAGAGGTTGAGCATTTAAAACAAATATTTCTTAATCGAGGTTGCAACGTTGGTTTGTTATCTGAGCTTATTAGTGAAGTCTACCTTTTGAGACAAAACAAAGTGAAGCCTATTTTACTTAAATGTAGAGAAGAAACAGAGGAAATTGTTCCAAGTAGAACTGGCTTAGTAAAATCTTCCATTTGCTGCTTTGGCAGGGCATTTCCATTCACCATTAGTTTTGAAATGAATCTCATTAGAAGTATCTTGAAGGAAAACTGGAAAATTATTCTGGGTAACCAAGAACTAGTGAAAGTTGTTGTAGAGGTCCCTGGTTTTACTTATAAAAGAAGTAACAACATCAAAACTATTTCAGAGAAAAATGTTCCACACTTGTGAATACAAGGAGTAGCCCAGGTACTTTTAAATGTGGTAGTTGCAAGTACTCTAGATTTATCAGCAACACTTCAAATGTTCATTTAAAACCATTAAACAAAACAATCCTGGCTAAAAGTAGGCATGATTGCAACTCACAAGGAGTTGCTTACTTAGTAACTTGTGAGTCTTGTACAAGTTATTATGTGGGAAAGACAGTCAAGAAATTATCAAAAGAAATTAACAAAAATAATATATGAACAGGGACACCTGCAATTCTTTGGTGAAACATTCATAACTTTGTGTCAATTTAAAAAAAATCATTTTTTGTACTGGATGTTGTTAGTTTTGACACTTTCTCGGGGAATTTTAACACATTTCTTGAGTGCTGAGAGGCACAGTGGCAAATAAGGTTATGGGCAGAAAAGGAACATGGGTTAAATGAATCCATAAACATTAAATGTTTTTTATTACTACAAAGACTTTGATATTTTAAAGAATGGTAGTTCAACATTCAATTTCTTATACATCCATATACTAAGCTACAAGGTTTTGTGGTTATTTTAACCATGTTACATTTTGATTTAATGACTCTTTTAGGAATGATGAGTTAAGTATTGGTTAATATTTCTGATTGGTTCCTGGTGGTCATGTGCTGTTACCAGCCTCTTTTTATTAAAAAGTGGCTGTTTGACATGTGTTTTAGTTTGAAGAGTTCTTGGTTTGGATAATAAAAGAACAAAAGTGCTCAAAAATGCATTTCAGACTCCTGTGTGCATTACATGTTTTAATCTCCCTATGTGCTGGCCGTTTAGTAGTTCGTGTTTCAGTTTGTAAGTCTCTATTCTACTTGAAAATATTTTCACTGACAGCCCTCCTGGACCTGACATTGTAAACTCCTGGTTCATATATCACTGTAGGCAGCATCTATGTATTCCTTTCACTTACATATATAATATATGTCTCACACAAAACATCATGCCACAGATTTGCAAAACTGCTCTATTTAAACCCCTCCCAAAACAAATCAGTCTAAAAGATACCTCTCACTTCTGTGCAATATCTATCCTCTCAATTCTAGGCAAACTTCTTAAAAAGATAGTCTACAACCAACTCTTCTATATATCCAGCAGTGCCACCTGATCTCCTCCAAACAACATATATTCTTATGACAGCACTTTGGTCCTAACTGGTGACACCTTGCAAAACTCTGACAGTGGCCTCCTTATAAGTGCCCTATTTATAAACCTGACAAAGACACTTGACATCATTGACCATTATCTTTTCCAAAACAAACAAATGGAAATTGATATCAGTCCAGATGCCACTTCCTGGTTTAAAAATATCTTACTGACAGACACTTCGGAGTTAAATAGGATCCTCCCAACCAGAATTTGCACCTATTACCAAAGGTTTACCACAAGAATTAATTCTTGCTCCGACCTATTCTCCACATTCATTAACAAACTTTCTTGTGACCTCCCCCATTTCCCACTTATCCTCTATACTGATGACATGGTCATTTACCAATCAGGTCACTCTAACACCAACATTCAGTGCCAACTCCAGTCAGGCTTACGTGAGCTCCACCAACGATTCAAACCATAAATTACTTTTCAACCCCAACAAGAATAAAGCTATGCTTTTTGGAACTCCACAGAAAATTCACCAAGTAACTAACTCTTTAACTATCTTTGACCTACACAACCATTCCATATAGGCAATGGCCACCTTCAAATACTTAGAACTATGGCTTGCTCAGTCGCCAAACTTCTATTTCCACATAGACAAAGTGAGAACCAAAATTAACTCCCTCCTCTTCTAGACTAAAAATAGCTCTCCTTTTCTATCCCAACTAGCCAGAACAGCCACTGGCAAAGGAGTTCTCCTTTCTTAACTTGAATACGGGCTCCTAATTTTTGCTTCTGCCTCTATGAAAAACATAACCACACTCCAGACTATCTCTAACAGCATCTGTCGATTTGTTAAACTCACCTGTGTGAACATCACTGTATCACCACTGAAAAAGCCAAATAGCTATCCATAAATCTAAGATCTAACCTCCTTTTAGGATCCCAACAGTTTCAGAATACTCAGTTAGATGTCACATTAGAAACCATCCAAAAACAGGTATGTAAATTAGTGTATGCTAATTAGGAAAGCACAGATCTCCAAAATGACATCAATTTAAAATGGATTTCAGTCTACTACATGTGAAATTGTTGCTTCATTATTTTTTCTAAGTGTATCAGTTTAAAAGCCACGTCTGGATGTAAGGAAGGAACCACTTGTCAGTTCCATTATACCAAGGAAAGGAGTGCAAATATAAATATTAAAATTAAATGTATTTATTTATTTATTTATAACATTTGTTAACTGGGCAATATCCGACTGGGCCAGAAGCCTGTTTTCAGCGGAGGCCCAGGCAGAAAAGCTCCAGAGCAGTAACAATGCTAGCAATTATAATTATAATGAAAAACAAGAAACAATAAAGTATCAAAAATCAAGAAACAGTGTGTGCAAATATATAAAGAGAATTTAGAGAGACAACAGCGCAGCTGCACTTACATGTACAGCTATGGACACAGGTTCTTATGAAACCATGTGGAAGAGTGCATCAGAATGAGGTTATAAACATATATGGAGTTAGCAGAGGGATGAAGGGGAAAGTAGGAAGGCAAGAAGCAGCAGGATGAGGGTGACGTTAGGAGGAGTGATGTAGTAAGTGGTTAGGAAGAAATTAGTCTGGCGTATGGCAGAAGCAATGCCACTGAGTCGCTAGATAGTTTTTTAGGAGTTGTTTGAACTCATGGGTGATACGATTTTTTTGTGATGGGTTGAGGAAGAGTGTTCCAAAATTTGGCAATTTTGTAAGAATAGAGGTAGTTGCCATGTTAGTTGTGGGAGTGGGTAACCTTTAGCATTAGTTTGTCAGAGGATATGAGGGGACCTGAGATTAATACTAGGTTGGACTATATTAGAAAGAGCAGGGTAGTTGCAGGATTGGTGGACTATTTTGTGGGCCATGGTGAGTTGATTGAGAGATAAGAGGTTAGCGAGTTCAAGCCAGTTGAGCTGGGAGAGAGCAGTGCGGTGGTGAGACCTGGGTGGATGATTACTGGCAAATTTGACAATTTTGTTACAACAGGATTCTAGGTTATTGAGGTCAGTCTTACTCGGGTTTGTGAATATATGAGCACCATAGAGGAGTGTAGAAAGCAGGTGAGACCTAGCAGTGGCCAGCAAACACTGTTCTGGTGAGGGAGATGTTGCCATAACCGATACAAGCAGATGTGTGAAAGTATAACCATTTACAAAAGAGATGTCACGTATAAATTAGAAATACCATTCTTAGAATGACTGACATCATGCAGAAGAAGCATTGAATGATCTGAGACCTAACTGGAAGCTCACTGCAGGCTCCATGCACATTTAAAGAGGTTTAAGTTCTTGAGATTTACAGGCTAAGTATTTTACTTGTTTAGTGTAATGCCTGCAAATATTCTGGGATAAAGTTATTTTGTTATTTGAAGAAACCATATGCTGATCTGAATGTTACTTCAGAGAATTTATGCAGACTCTGATGAAAAATTGATTGTGTGAGATCTACAGTAATTTATGGAAATATGAGAACTAAATTCCTGCGTAAGTTTTAAAAACTTGTGCTGCCATCTCTGTTTCTTTTTTTATTGGACTTACCCAATGACATGGCACTCATCCCTTAACTGACTTGACCCATTCATTCTTTCCTCTAGCGGATGGCTACATGGACAAGCAGTTTAAAAAATGAATTAATGAATTTTTTTTCTTTATGTCAATCTGTATGAAATTATTGAATTTATGTAGGTAATATTTATAAGCCATCTGTAAGCCCATGGGGACTCACTAGCCCCTTATACAGAAGAGAGTGCTGGGTCCATCCATCACTAGCTAAGGTGAGGTTTCTGTGATCCATTTGATCCATATCTGTGGGGTCATCAGTGTAGCCCATATCAGAGCTGAGGTGGGGGCTGCCTTCTACCAATATAAAACCTCAATGGCCCACTCATCTCCTCGCACAGACACACTATCCCCATCCCTTTGATAGCGGCAAGCATAGAGTGGTTGAGAGAGGGTTAGTTTGTAGGCTGGGCAGATCTTCCTTAAAACACCTGGACCTCCTATCCTTGTGGCAGCTGTTTAGAGCATCTTAAACAATGACATAGGTTCACATGCATTAACAGAAAAGAAAACAAACCATAGTTTTATTTTTTTATAATTTCATGCATTATACGCTACTCAAAAATAAATTTTAAAATAACAATCCAGCCACAGCAAGGGACAACTGACACTTTAATTCAAATAAAATCAAATAACACAATGCTAAGCACTTTCATCTTGTAGATGAGACTTCATCAGATAATCATATGCCATTACTTCACACTTTAAATACCCTCCTTCATCAGTCAATGCATTACCCGTATATACTATATTACTATTATATTACTGCATTACCATAAATACCCTCCTTCATCAGTCATGCATTATACATATATATTTCTTTTAACAGTTATCATGCCTACCATTACATTACTCAGTTCTTACCTTCCCTTAAACCTCACTTCTTTTCTTTCTCCTGAACATTATTCAGCATTTATTTTCCCCCAAAATTCCATTTATTTCTGTGTAATTTGTTCCTCCTCTTTGAAGATCAAACCTCAAATTATTTTATCTCCTTTACAATATTTAGTACTTCAATTACAGTTGATTTAAATTAAGAGTTCCATTTTCTAGTAATTGCTTTTTTGTCAGACAATAGCATTAAACTTGATAAATCCTTACTATGTTTGGGAAATTCAGATCTTATATTCCAGCTCAAAAGAAAAAAATTCCTTAGTTACAGCTATTTGCTCCCTCAGCGCTTCCGACAAAAGAACTCTGAAGGAATTTTTAATATCTGCTAACTTGCTACATTCCCCAAAAATATGTTTCCAATTACCACTCTCTTTTCCATCACACATACAGCATTTGCTCTCTACCTGAGGAAAATTCTCTGAAGTCTGTTTGGGATATAAAAATACCCATACAAACACTTCCAAGCAAAAATCCCAAACATGCTGGACTTTGATACCAAACAGGAGAGGACCCAGTACTGAACCCCTGTGGTACTCCACTTGTCACTGATCTGAAGTCGGATTTGGAGTATGCTACTTTCACAGTGTGGGTTCTGTCAGTGAGCCAGTTGCCAACCCATCTTGTGACATAGGTATTTATATCTAGTTTAGTGAGTTTATCTATAATTCCAGAGAGAGGGATGGTGTCAAAAGCCTTGGTGAGATCTAGATAGGCTGTGTGAACCACCTTACCCTCATCTACAGCTTTGGTGACATCTTCAAAGAAGTCTATCAGATTTAGGAGACATGATCTGCCTTTTACAAACCCGAACTGGGTGGATTCCAGAGTTTGGAGATTACCAATGTCTTTGTTTATAAGTTCCATGATGATATGTTCCATGGCCTTGCAGACCAGGCTCGTCAGGCTAATAGGGTGGTAGTTCCCGGGGTCTGTGGTGGATCCCCCTTTGTGGAGTGAGATAACCGTTGCTGTGTGCCATTCAGTGGGCACAAAGCCTGAGGTGAGGCTATGATTGAACATGATACTTAGGTGGGGTGCCAGTTCGTTCTGTAGTTTGTGTAAAATGCAGCCTGGGATGTTGTCAGGTCCCATGGATGCTGTGTTCTTGGCTTTGGAGAGTGCGATTTTTACCTGTGCAGCTGTGATTACAGGAACTTTGCATTCTTCCAGTATAGAGATGGGCCCTTTAGGGGGTGAGAGGGGGATAAAGTTAGCACTGAACCTATCTGCCAGGATGTTGGCAATATCAGTTGGTTCTGTATATTTAGTGCCATTGTGTAATTCAGAGCAGATCTGAGTGTTGCTATTGAGATTCTTGACATAGCCATAGAATGCTTTGTGGTTGTCTTTAGAAACAGTGGTGATTTTGATTTCATAACTAGCTTTGGAGGATTTTATGAGAGATCTCAGCTTCTTACTGAGGCTGACCAGGGAGGTCCTCCAATCATGGGATTTTACTCTTTTTTTGCAGCAGTTTCTTCTGTTGTAGAGTTTGTTAATGGCAGGGGACCACCAGATTGGCTTCCTTTTTTGGAAGATAGCATCTTGGTTCTGTTAGGGATACCACGATCCATGCACTCGTGTAAGTGCTTATAAAGTGCATTTGTGTAGGATTCAGCAGTCGTACCTCTATTGTCCATCTGGATGGGTGTCGTGAAGTTTGCCGCTTCTGTCTTTAGAAGCGTGAAGTTGGCTTTGGAGACATTTTTTATGGTGGCTTCCCTAATGGGGGGTGGGGGCGGGATGTGGATGTCTAGGGTGATTAGCTTGTGGTCGGATCTGACCAACGAGGAATTGACATCTGGTGTGGAACACTGTTTACCCATGTTGGTAATGACCAGGTCTAGGATATTGCTGCCCCTGGTGGGGGTGTGGATAAGTTGATCCAAGGCATTGAAATTTATGAATTCCAAAAAACGTTGAGCAAAAGACTTGGTACATGAGTAGTTTTTCCAATTAATGGTGGCGTAGTTGAAATCACCCATTATTAGGGTGTTGGGTTGTACCCTAATATTTTCCAGTGTATCAAGAAATGAAGAGTGGGAATCCTAGAGCATGGTGGAGAATCTGTAGCAAGCTACAATTTGGATTGCGGTCTTGCCCAGAGTTAGTTGCACTTGGATAATCTTGGATGCATTATGCTGAGCAACTAGCCTGGAGGTGTGGATATCCTTAATGAATATGGACACACCTCTGCCTTTAGTGTTTCGGTCCAGGTTAGGTGACCGAAAGGTGTGGTATGAGCCTAAAACAAGGTCTCTATCACTGCACAGATGTCGATGTTCTCCATTTTAAGGAGTACCTCAAGTCAGTGCATTTTGAGGTTTAGACTTCTAGCATTAGTTTGTAGAATACTTTCTGCTGACTTATGAATAAAATATTCTGTTTGGTTGTTGTTATTCTTAAGAACCTGCATTGTTCTGGTGATTATGGTGACTCCCTGGAGTGCACTGCTATTAAATTGCTCTCTCTTTCTCTGTCTCTCTGTGCTACCCTTTCAGCGTTGTCAGTAACTTTGCAGTTCACATACTCAGTTTTGATACTGGGAAAATCAGAAGACTGTCGGTTCTGTTCCTCACATCAAATGCAATTTCTATCCTGTATCACACAGAGATAGTATTTAAGCCACTGAGTCAGGTTACCAGCAGCCATACCCCCTCACTATCTGTGTTCCTACTGCCCTTTTCCCATACCCCTATATACCCATTACCTGTCGCTCCCCTACACAGTTACCTTTATTGTAGTTACCTTGTTGCATTCTGCTTTCTGCCTACTAGGTGGTGCTCCTAGGTAACCTCAGGCTATTACTTCTCCCCCCTTTTTTTCCTCACCTCTTCTCTGGATCTTGTCTCTGACTGCTCCCCTTGACTAGCTGCTAAACCTCCTGCTTTTGTGTTACTGCTCTTATCCCTTTCTCTTTACACCCATAGCTCCATTATATCTCTTCTATCTCCTCTCACTCCTCTACCCATTTCTACCTCCAACCTGCCCAACCAAACTCTACTTGCTACTGACTACCTTAACTGCACCTGGAACCTGCTTCATCTCTGATTGTCTCTGCTACCTCTTCCTCTACCGGCTATATATACTAACCTATCTAAAAACAACCTCTCCAAACTTTCCACCTGTTATAATAGCATAGCTAGATTCATCACATGCTCCCCCTTTAAAACTCATCACTGCCTCAACCTCAAACAACTTGAATGGCTAGAACTGCAGAACCATATACTCTGTCAACAATTATTTATCACTCAAAAGATCCTATACCACCCCAACAACACCCCTATCCTCACTAATATGATTATACCATACAAAAATCTGACTACACTACGCTCTGCTAATAAGCTCCTAGTTTCCTCGATTAAATCTAACAACAAAGCTGGTGACTCACTTTTCTCAAACACAGCAGGTAAAAACTGGAATCAGCTTCCTTCTGAATTATCAACCCTTGCTTCTACTTCTCTATTTAAAAAACATCTTAAAGAACATCTTAAAACTCATTGGCTTTGTCCATGTGCTAACCCAGACTGATATATTTTTCCCTTCCTGCTCTTACCCCTATCCCTACTCCTCTAACCTATGCCTCCAAATCTAGTTACTACTCTTTTCTTCATAGTAAGAGGATAAAATATAAGGGCCTTTCTCTCTTAACTGAGTATTGCTCATACCTACTATTGTGTTTTAGTATAATTTTTTAGTATAATTTTTAGTATAACTTTTATAGTTTACAATTTTATTATTAAAATTTTTCTTTTGACCAATGCTGCCTCTTTATTGCGATTTTACATGTCTTTTTATATATTGTTAACTTTGTCACTGTTCATGCTTGGAGCTTTTCTCTCTGGGCCTCTAGTGAAAATGGACATATATCCAGTTAGACTAGCCTGGTCAACAAATGTAAAATAAAATAAATAAAATAAATAAATAAATGCTTATATTTATGTTCAAATGGTGTTGGATCACTTTTCTGGACTTTCTTTTATATTTTTCATGTATAACCAAGCAAAAGAAGGTTAGGACCCTTACAATACGAATGAATGTTTCTGATGATAGCTATATATAATGCTATATGTCAATTAATTCATTTCAGTTTCAGCCATTTCTCAAGCCTCTTGATCCTTTCACATGTAAAAAGGAAACGTTCCATGTCTCTTACCCTACATATCCATGCCCTGAACACTGGCATTCCTTGTTCTGTTTGTACTTCATATCTGATTTCACATTTAATATGCAAGCAGCCTTCAGAAAACTGCAATATCTTCTGAATGCATATATTCTCTTATTTAAAGTATCTTTTTTCTTCTATTAAAGCTTCTCACCTTGGAACAATACGCAATAATAATCACCTTTTCATATGAAGAAGCACAAAAGATGAATAAAACTTATAAAAAAATAAAAAAAGCATGAAGACCAGCTCACAGGAACAGACTCCACTTTAATATGAGCGCTTTCGTAGGCATAAAACCATCTGATTTTTTCAGATTAATGGAACATAAAACATCACTTCCTCTTATACAAAACATCACTTCCTTTTATACAAAATCAGTCACATGATCCCTGAATAATGCATTTCTTAAAAGTTTTACATTCAAATGAAATAAAATAAAATAGCCTGTTCATTTACACAAGCCCTGTTAAATACCACTTATTTGAGAATGTCTTCAAATATGAAAATCTGCCTTTAATTTTAGTAAGCTAGAAATGGAGGCCATATCATTGAGTCCAGGTGGCTATGGCCAAACTTGCATATTGCACTTTATTTTATTTATTCTATGTTGCACATTCATTCCTGATCATATTGAAGAAGGTAATTGGTGTTGTAGTGGATTTTATTTTATTTCATTTGAATGTAAAGCTTTTAAGAAATGCATTATTCAGGGATCATGTGACTGATTTTGTATAAAAGGAAGTGATGTTTTGTATAAAAGGGAGTGATGTTTTATGTTCAGTTAATCTGAAGAAGTCAGATGGTTTTATGCCGATGAAAGTGCTCATATTAAAGTGTAGTCTGTTCCTGTAGCTGGTCTTCGTACCTTTTCATATGTCCAAAGTGGGGTACATAGAGTGTGGCCCCTACATCTCAACCTTGTAGTGCAAGAAATCTGAACAATGTTAAAAGTAGTGGTGACATAATGGGACAAAAATCAATGACAGATTTTAATATTGCTTTTATAAACTTAAAAAGTTGCCATAATAATAGATTTTGCATTAGCATTTATTTTCTGAAGGATATGAAATCTGAAACTCAAACATCTGTCATTCTATAGTGACTGCAGTCTTCACAGATTTGTCATAAATTCATAAATGGCATGATGGACAGACCAAAATATGAGGCAAAAATCTGGACATTCTGCAAAATTATGCACAGCTGAGAGGTGGGTGTGGCCAAGTGTAAGACATCACAGTAGGTGTGATTAAGAGTGTACTGTAATAACTGTGGAGAAAATAACTGAATTAAGATGAGCGTCTGGTGGGAGGGGTCATGGGTTTCTGGATGATCTGTAGTGCATTTTAAAGCTTTTCTTTCAACCTTTGGATCCCATGACAGCCTAACCAAAAATCATGAGTAAGAAAATTTTATTTTATTTACTATTTGCTGGCTAGGTTAGTCCCACTAGGCTAGTAAGATCTTTTCAGGGAAGAACCAAAGTGATAGTTAAACTACTAGGGGAAATTATACCAGGGCATCAAGTAACTTCCCCTACTCTTTTCATTAGGTACTATGGTATCTTTTACATTCATCTGAACTACTAGCAACTCAGACAGATGGGGTCTCAGTTTAATGTCACATCTGAAGGAAGGCATACTCAGGAGTGCAGCACCCCCTTATGCTGCACTGCAGTGTCAACAACCCAGCTACCTAGTTTGGGAAAAGAACCCACAACCTTCTATGCTAAAGGCGAGTGTGCAACCTATTGTGCCAATCTTTTATTGTCTCAAGATAGAAATCATTTGCGTACAAAAGTCAACGGTGAAAGATGACAAAACTGAAACTCGCAATAAACTAAAACAGCCAGGTCATCATTGTCTGGTAATTCTGATGCTTTTTGAAATAGTGTCCTTTTACATTTATATACCATCCATTTTATCACCCCTAGCACCTTCCAAAACATTCTCATACATTACATTGTGGCAAAATGTATCCCTTTTTTCTAAAAATAATGTCGTTTGACTTTTCCCGGTTAGGGGTCGCCACAGCGGAACTCCAGTCTGCTAATAATTAGCAGTGGATTTTTACGGTGCCGAGGTGCCAGCCCGATGCCCAACCTTCAAAGAAGGCACACCCATTCACGCACGTACCTACCTGCTTGTCTTTAAACATCACTCGCCCTCGGGGAGGACTTGCAGACTCCAATTAAGTGTCACAGAAATTAAACATTTTAAGTTATCTTTTCTAAATTTTATATTTCTTCTTTCTAGTGCTTTCCTACTGATGCCACAGGTAATTTGTTGACCTTGAAATATTGTTAAGAGATATTCTTATTGTTTGTATCAGTCTATAAAAGGTAATATATGACTGACCAGTTGTATACAGTTGCCAGAAGAATATACATAAAGTTTGCTCACTGTCTTCCCAGCTACTAATTTTTTAATTTGTCACTTTTGCAATTATACATTCAAATGTTGCAATGTGAGCTTACCATGGCAGCCTATTTCATTTCTCACACAATGTTTCTAGCCATATTATGACTGATTGATTGATTGATTGGCAGTGTATCTTACCTTACTAACTGTTCCTTGATAGTAATAGTTGTATAGTACATCACGGCCAGAAAATGTTAGCTGTGAACAACAAATTTCTAAGGCTCCAAAATATTATTTAAATTATAAACAAGCAGTATAATCTCTCTATTTATATGATTGTTAATTTCTGTAATTGAAAGTTCATCAATGTTTTGTTTAACAATATGTCTTCTTTAGATAGTCATCTTTCTCAATATAGTGTGGCTACTTAACATTTGGATTTCTTTGTGTGAAGCATCAAATATATACATACCGACCTCCTATTTATATATTATTAATTTGAAAATTAGTACATAAATTATTATTTTATTGTAAATTAGTTGGCCCATGTTCTTTTTTTCTGGTTGCTGACAAACAAAGGTCCCCTTATAAGAGGAGTTTTCATAGACATAACCAGGGTTTGAAACTGTCAGCCACTCATTTCTACTTGATTAACTAACTAGGCTTAATTTTAAGTCTAACACTGTGCAATGACACAAAAACTACCTCAAAGGACATTATTTCAGAGTTTACAGCAGTAACACCTTTTCCAGCACAGGTGCCCTGATTGTCAGGGTCCCTAAAGGCTTGGTCCTAGGATCTTTTCTGTTTCCCCTACTCATAAATTACCTAACTCATGATCTTCCACAACTAAATATAATGATGTACGTTGATGACCTCTTGCTAAATTCCAACCACTCATTCTCATTTCTGCACAAATCTATGCAACAAAGTTTCTCCTGTCTCTGCAGTTGTACTAGTCTAAACAATTAATTATTAACCCAATAGCATTATGACCTTGGGCATCCCATGTAAAATTTCAAACACCACCCCCTTCTCTATTAAGGATGGCCTTGGTAACCACATTCCAATAGTTAGCCACCAAAAACTGGATCCTTGTTTAAACTTCTCTGCTCATGTAGACTACACAGTTAACAAAGTTATAGCCCAGCTGAACAATTACTATAGAATCTCCCACCATTTTTCTCTCCCTAGAATTTGAACGATGTCTTAGCAAAAATATTTTGATTCCAAAATGGGAATATGTTCCACCTCTCGTTTTCCTTCACTCTTCCATACACAGACACACACACACACACACACACACACACACACACACACACACACACACACACACACACACACACACACACATACACACACACACACACACACACTCAAAAACATCAAGTAACAGAAAACAAAATCTGTCAATGTGCGCTCCAGTCCTCACTCCAATTACATCATTGTGATCTTAGTAGGAATACAGACTGGATGTGTGTTCAAAGTAGACCAGTTTTGATGCTCAGCAGTCTTATATTCAGAATTTTATACTTGACTAATGCCCTTCTCGAAAGACCCTAATGCTAGTAAAGGTCCATCTTACACAATGACAAGAAACCAAGAAGATGCATTTTTTGAAAGTAGCAGTCCAGTGCACATTTAATTAGCAAGGATTTTAATAAAACAGCAATAAAAAATACCAAAGATTAGCACTTTCGTCCTGGAACCCAAGACTTCATCAGATACCTGAATTAAACATCTACCCTCCCTTTTATGCCATCAAACGTTTGTTAATTAGTTATTTAGTAAATTAACCCTTAAAATTGTATACACTACTTCCATATCTATAATTATTTTCCTAACTGCAATCATACAAGTAATTCTTTCCCTTTTAACACTGTTTTTATAGTTATGTATTCATTTAGTCCAGGAAAAACATTGGATTTCAGTCTCAGTTGCCATTTTAACTCCTTATTTAAGACAGTGGTCTTCCAATTACCTCCCTGGGATTCCTTTTAATAACTTCCTGTGGTACTTTTCTATTAACGGGGCAACATTCAAAATGTGCGGCCCTGCTTATTTTTTCCTGGTTAAAGTAAACAAAGTTTATAACTGTAATTATTGTCATCATTTAGTAAGTGCAATTTAACATGTTTTGTCCAAAAGTCACCAGTTTGTGAAGGGAGTGAGAGGACAGATTTAAAATTTGAGTGAAAAATCGGGGATGTTTCTGAAGATCGGGGACAGTCAACAGATATGGGGATATCACCATACCTCTGACTTCTTTCGCAGTCTCTGTGTTGTTATAGTAATGACATCAGTTTGTATTTTGTGATCGCAGTCGCACCTGTCAGACCAGTAATGTGGCAATTACTGCATGATCCATACCTCTTAACACTGTTGTGCAAAACCAGGGACAAAGTCAATATAACATAAGGACACTTTTGAAAAATATTACCTTATTGAACAGGTTTTGCATCAACTTGCATTTTATGAACAGCAGAAGTATTAAACTTTATGGTATGACTTTATCACCAGCTTTCTAGATTTTCACAGAATGTCCAATTTTCTGCCTATTTTTTGTCTGTTCCTCATAAACGCCTGTGTTACCACTGTGATGATTGGATGGGAGATAGGAAATTCACCCCGGGATCACGCCAGCCGACCTGCTAGAAAGGGATCCAGGGAAGTAAATACTGTGGGAAGAAATAGCCAGGGAATTGTTATGGCTAGGCTTGTATATGCCCTAGGATAGCCTAGTACCAACCTATGAACCTATGTGTTTAGTTTGGCTGTACCAGTCAAGAGTACCTCATTATGAGAAATATGCCTCATTTGACTGTTAAGTTCATGTTCTTTGCTGTTCCACATAATACCAGCCCATATCAAGCCAACAAGTCAACAAGAATGTTTTATAACTACAGATGGTTTCACGTGTGAGTGACCATCTTATGAGGTCCCTAGCTGGTTGTTACATTGCGGGAGTAAGTGTTCCACATTTTGGAGATAGAAGGTTGACAGTTATGACTAAGGCTTAATGAAGTTGGGCTTAAAAAAAATCACAAGACGCAGTCCTCAAACTACATTCCTCTATGCGTGCAGCAGCTTTGTAGGACCAGACTGTTGCCCCTATAATGAAAAAGTACCCTTCCTGTATACCAAACTTAAAATTTGCAAATTTCACACAACTAACAGACTGTTTGTATAATGCACTGGTTTCCTTCTTGGTTTTAATGTTGTGGGGGTTCTAAAACTCATTCCCTTGCAGTACACATTGGCTATTGGGTGAAGGAAATTATTATGAAAGTGGACCATTTGATTAGGGACTATTGGGATTTTTTAGCTAAACTGAAACCTACGATCTGGAAAAAAGGTTTAAGTTTTTTGACCATTGATGTAAGAGACCTGTTTACGGTTATCCTAGGAATGAGGGTTTTCAATATTTTTGAGACACTCCATCACATTTTTCCACTTTTAACAAGGACAAGGTAGATTTTTTAGGTGAATTTATGGAACTTGTTCTTGATTACAATTACATCCACTTTCAAGGTGAATTTTACTAACAAGTCACAGATGTGGCTATGGGTGCAGCCTGTGCCCCTACCTATGCAAATTTAGTGATGTTGGGGTGAGAACAAAAATATGCATTGAATTGTCCCTTTTCCAAATTCATACACTTATATGTCAGGTTTTTGGATGACATGTTTGTTTTATGGGATGGGGAAGAAGAAAGTGTTAAAGAGTTTATGGAATATCTAAATGGGTGTATGGGATTTTTTAAGTTTACACACCAGTGGAATAAGATTAATATTAATTATCTAGATGTAACTATTTCACACCATCTAGAATGATTTAAATCTAACATTTTTAGGAAGGAAACTTGGTGTAATAGTTACCTACATTATACTAGTAACGACCCGCAGTTTCAGAAAAATAATTTGGTAAAGGGATAGGCAATTCGAGTTGCCACAATGACATCAGACAGGGCTGACTTAAGTAATGAGTTGGGTCAATTGAACAAAATTTTCCTTTGTAGGTATTACCCTGAAAAAGAAGTAACTAAGATCATTGATGAAGTATACAATGGTTGGGGTACAAAATACACCCCATTTTTGGGAACGGGGTGGAACAAGGTAATAATAAAAAGGGAAAAGAGGAAACATATGAAAAAGCATGTGTGTTAGAATTTAATGACAACACAGGATCTATTACCCAGATTATCAGGCTAACTGGAGTAATTTTAAGGTGAACAAGTAAGTACTAAGTGTGGTGGGACAGGAACCTACTTTTTCCTTTAAAACTGGAAAAAAACTTTAAGAATTTATTTGAAAACAACTTCTTGAGTGGAAATAAGATGGGAAAAGGAACTATACCCTGTGGTAGATGTAAGCAGTGTCCTTTCATTAATAAAGCTAAATGTATTACTTTAGACAATGGAATGAAAAGTAAGGTGTATTTTTGCATTGGTAATTTTAACACCAAAATGCTGGTCTACTTGGCTAAGTGTGGAAGATGTTCAGCATTCTACATTGGTAAAACTGAAAGGGCATTAAAGGATAGAATGTATGAACACTTTTATGACATTAAAACTAAGAAGGAAACTAGTGCACTATACAAACATTCTGTTAGTTGTGTGAAATTTGGAAATTTTAAATTTGGTATACTAGAAGTTATTGAAAGGAATCCCTGTGGGGTGATTGGAAGACCACTGTCTTAAATAAGAAGTTAAAATGGCAACTGAGACTGAAATCCAAGGTTTTTCCTGGACTAAATGAATACATAACTGTAAAACCAGTGTTAAAAGGGAAAGCATTACTTGTATAATAGCAGTTAGGAAAGTGATTATACATATACAAAATGTTTTTAAAATAGTGTGCACAATTTTAAGGGTTAATTTACTAATTAACTAATTAACAAATGTTTGATGGTATAAAAAGGAGGGTAAATGTTTAATTCTGATATCTGATGAAGTCTTGGGTTCCAAGACGAAAGTGCTAAGCTTTGCTATTTTTTATTGCTGTTTTATTAAAATCCTTGTTAATGGACTGTGGGCCGGACTGCTATGTTTATTTTCATTAGGTCAGTATACTTTTTTAAGTTTTATTAAGATACATTTTTTGGTCAGGCCACATTTCTGTAAAACTGCCAGTGCTGGAGTCTTTACAAAAATCTGCCCAGCCACTTGGAAGCACCTCCTTGTCAATATTCAGTTCAGTTCAAGGACTCAGCACAAGACTCCAGAACAAAACTAAAAGAGCATTTCAGGCAAGACACTGGATAATTTAACATTAGACTGTATATAACCATTTCAAAACACAGTGTCCATTATCTTACATGGATGAAAGCATAACCAATATTTCTTTGAAAGACTTTGCTACTATTGCAACTAATACTTTATTTAGCTATGTAACTTTCTAACTAGGGTAAAGGCATTGATTGTTCTTACTATTCTAACAATTGTTTTACATGTGATATTCTCTGTCATTTTCTGTATTGTTGTATGTCTTATTGCTCCTCTGGAGCTTGGGTCATGGCCGAAAAGGATGTTTGGACCAGCCCACGTACCCAGTTAAGAAATTGCTAATAAACTAATTTGTTTAGAAATAATCAATCCAATAAAATAAAATGCACTGAGCAATATTCCATATTAGTTTTCACTTTGTAATATGAGTGTACCAACATAATTTTAGATCTAATTACTGATCATCCTTTGAAAAACAGCATTACCAACAAAGTCTGAATATGTGAGGTCATGATCGCATCATAAACTGCTGCAATATGTAAAGCCAGCAAATTCTGTTCTACAAGATGATATATAGTTTGCTATATTCATTCATATGTTGGTGTTACAGATCTATTACAAGCTAAACAAAATGTATTTAGGAGATACACAGGTTAATACATTGTACTATCTCTCTGTCTTGTCTTTGACTTTGCCTGAAAAGTGTAACATTCTTGACAAGGTGGCCAACGTCTGGCACTTGACAAGTTATTTACATTGGTGAAGCTAAAGGTTTGTTAGCTTGATACATGTAAAGTAAGACCATATATTTTTTTAATTATAACACAAACATCATCTGCAGAAGCTGAATAATAGATATTCTAAGTCACCTCAAGATAAATAACACAAAAGGCACCCCTTTGTTTAAGCTAAAGGTGAAAGTAACCAGAGTCTGTGCTTCAGAAATACAGCAGAAACTGGTGAGCACATTCTTACTGTCATTCACATTAGTGATGGATCCAAATGGAAACTAACATTAACATAATGCTTTCAGATATAGAATGCTGTAATACTTCCCTTGGTACGGCAGTAGCATTGTTACCTCACAGCAAGAGGTTCTCCCATTCGATTCTCGGCTGGGTTGTGAGTGCCTTCTTTGTTGAGTCTGCATGTCCTCCCAGTGTTTGGTAGCATTCAAAAGACATGCATGCATAAATGGGCATGCCTTCTTTGAAGGTTGGGCATCGAGCTGGCACCTCAGCATTTCATAAAAATCTACTGCCAATTATTAGTGGACCAGAGTTCCGCTGTGGCGACCCCTTACCGGGAAAAGCCGAAAGACAAACAACAACAACCCTAGACTCTTGTAAAAAGCCACGGGTATCTGCTATGTGAGATGGGTGGAACACAATGGAGGGAGGCTGACTGATAGTATGTAAATCATTTACAAATGTCAGACCATCACTGAGAAGGTAATTAGTACATCTGCTACAGAAACCAATCGCACAACCCTAAAGCAGAAGTAATTCTTCAAAATAACACACAGACTACAGTATAAAACACGTATAATGAAATGCATGGCAGTTAAATCCTTAAATCGTATGAAATTCTTACTTTTTGTTACCAAATTCCATAAGTGATCAGTAGCCTATATAATGAACACAGTAGCTGTGAGTGAGAAAGTGAGTGACTGATGTAGAGAGTGTGCATGCATAAATGAAGAGGTGTATGTGGTTCATGAATGGAAGAACACTTTGAGATGAATATGAGTGGCTTGGTTGTGTGTTTGGGTGTGTTACAGTTGTTGATGAATGCTACAAATAAGTTTTGTGAATGGAAGAGAGTATGAATGAAGACATAAGAATGAATGTAAGTATGGAGGTGGGGTAGTGTAGTGGGGCTTAGATCAAAAAGTGAAAAAAAAATTATAACCCCAATTTGTGTGTGTGTGAGAGAGATTATTGACTTCACAGTCCATACAGCTGTACCACCGACTGAGACTAAGAGTGGGATATTTAATGTTCTGCTCATGGTAGCTGTGATATGTGGGACATGAAGCTCAAAACTGGGGCTGTTACACACAGACTGGGGCAAGTGGGAACTGTAGATAATTTCTTCCTACTAGGTTTTTGCCCTGCCCACACTTGCTATATATATGTTAATATCATTTCCTAACCTTCCCACATTACTTATTCGTGTCATATAGCTTATTAATGTTCATCAGTTTATTTCCTTTCCATGATTCCAGCTACTATATATATTTAATTTCAAAGTGATTCTACCTCTAATGTCTTGAAATACAACACACATGCATATAGATACACAAGGATATATATATATATATATATATATATATATATATATATATATATATATATAAAAGTTCATAGGTTGGTACTAGGCAATCGGCCCAAGGGCCTAGACAAGCCTAGCCATAACAATTCCTAGCAGGGTGATGACGTGATCCCTGGGGTGAATTTCCTATCTCCCATCCAATCGTCAAGGTTCCTTTTGAAGAGGGCCAAGGAGATGCTCTGCTTGACATGTATGGGCAGTCTATTCCAGAGTATGGGGAGTCTCTGGGTCAGGAACCTATCCCTCCAGCATGTTTTGTTCATTGTGATGACAAGGTTTAGATCCCTGGAGCGTGTGGCTCTGAGGGATTGGGATTTCTTTAAGTGGAGCATGTCCAACAGCTCAGGGTTTGACATGGCCTTGTATGTTAAGCAGAGATTGCCTCTGAGTAGACGATATGCCACAGACTATAGCTGGAGTTTTTTTAGACGGTCAGCATAGGGCATCTGCTTTAGACCTGTGATTCTTTTAGTGAGGTATTTCTGCAGCCTTTCCAGCTGTTGCAGATGTCTTGTGAGGTACATACCAAATGGGGTGTTGTACTCTATAATGGGTCTAATGAGGGATGAGTACAGTGGGACAATGACCTCCTTTTTTCTGGATGAAAAGCCCTTAGTGATGAGATGTGCCACATAGAAGGATTTCCTGACTGTTGTGGCGATGTGGTTATCGAAGGTGAGACCACTGTCCACCTGTGTCCCTAAGTCTCTCATCACACTTTCGATGTTTAGTATACTGCCACCTATGTGGTAATTCATGGGTACATAGTTTTTCCCAAAGGGGATAACTATACATTTCCTGGCATTAAGCTTGGGCCCATGGCTCTGGCACCAAGCATCTGTTTCTGTAAAGCCCTTTTGTAGAATATCCACATCATTTGGGGATTCAGTAATGGCTCCCAGTTTGCAGTCATCTGCGAACTTTGTTATCCAGAGACCCTTAGTGTTGGCCTGTACTTCAGAGAAGTAGATGCCAAACAAGAGTGGTCCCAGGACTGAACTCTGAGGTACTCCACTTGTCACTTGTCTGGAGCTGGATTTGGAGTCAGCTACTTTTACAGTCTGGGTTCTGTCAGTAAGCCAGTTGGCAACCCATCGCGTGACATAGGGATTTATGCCCAGCTTAGTAAGTTTTTCTATGATTCCAGAGTGGGGGATGGTGTCAAAGGCCTTGGCAAGGTCCAGATAGGCTGTGTGGACTGCCTTACCCTCGTCCACAGCTCTGGAGACTGATTCAAAGAAGTCAATCAGGTTTAGGAGACAAGATCGACCCTTCATGACCCCAAACTGGGTGGGGTCCAGTGTTTGAAGGTTGCCAATGTCTTTGTTTATAAGTTCCATGATAATGCGTTCCATGGCCTTGCAGATCAGGCTCGTCAGACTGATGGGACGGTAGTTCCCAAGATCCAAGGTGGATCCCCCCTTGTGGAGTGGGATAACTGTAGCTGTACACCACTCAGTGGGCAAGAAGCCTGAGGTGAGGCTATGATTAAACATGACACTTAGGTGAGGTGCCAGTTCATTTTGTAGTTCATGTAGTGCGCAGCCCAGGATGTCATCTGGTCCCATGGATGCTGTATTCTTAGCTTTGGAGAGTGCAGTTTCTACCTGTGTGGCCGTGATTACCTGAATTTGGAAATCTTTTGGTATTGGGATGGGCCCTTTAGGGGGTGAGAAGGGGTGAAGTCGGCACTAAATTGATCTGCCAGGATATTGGCAATATCCTTGAGATCAGTATATTTAATGCCATTCTGTTGTAGCTCAGAGCAGATCTGAGCATTGCCATTTAGATTCTTGACATAACTATAGAATGCCTTGTGGTTGTCTTTGGAATCTTTGGCAATTTTATTTTCGTAACTAGCTTTGGAGGATTTTATGAGGGATCTCAGCTTCTTACTGAGGCTGGTAAGGGAGCTTTTTGCACCCTGGGATTTTCCTCTTTTCTGCAACAGTTTCTTCCTTCTGTTGTATAGTTTGTTTATGGCAGGGGACCACCAGATTGGCTTCCTTTTTTTTGGAGGAGAGCATCTTGGTTCTATTTGGGAGGGCACGATTCATGCATGAGTGGATGTGCTCGTACAGTGCCTTAGTCTAGGATTTGGCAGTCGAACTTTCAGCTCTCGTCTCCATGGGTGTCATGAAGTTTGTCACTTCTGACTTGAGTAGCATGAAGTTGGCTTTGGAGAATTTTTTTATGGAGGTTTCCTTATTGGGGGGGGGGGTGGGTGGGATGTGGATATAAAGGGTGATTTGTTTATGGTCAGACCTGACCATGATATATATAGAAGGTGTCACTGGATTTATTGTATCACACTCCCATCATCATTTTTCTGGCAGTATATACCCTTTTCTAAAGTGAGTTCAGCATTAATTACCAAATCACACTAAACAAAATTACTATAAACTCAAAATCAGAAAATAGATATCAACAGGTTACATATAATTCCACTTTTAATAATAGGAATGGAGTAAATAATCATTCTTTGCAATGGTAAATTATAATGCTATCTTCCATATCATCCATATTTCCCTATTTATTTACCACCTTCATCTCATCTATCCCTTATCTGTATCTCACAGTTAAATTTACCTACCTGACTTTAACATAGAGGGTTATGAGCAGGTCTCTGATCATAACATTATAACTGGCTTATGATGGGTTTGAGACGTGGAACTGTGAAGCTCGAGAGGTGAATCTTGGCATCTATGTCCAGAACACATAATGAAGGGTTAGGATCAGAGACCTAATTATTTATTTATTTATTATTTATTTATTTGCATTTGTTTACTGGGATGGTCCAGCTGGGTCAGAAGCACCCATTTTTAGTAGAGTCCCAGGGAGAAAAGCTCCACATATAAGACATTTTACATACAATACAGAATTTACATTAATAATTAATAAATAATTAAAAATTATAATTCTTTGTAGTACATTGAGCTTTATCTGCTCCATGTACTATTAGTTACAGAAAAGTGCTAAATGTTTTTCTGGTTTTCAAAGCCATAAAGCACTTAGCAAGCACTTTCAGAAAGACAGTGTAAGAGATTCTGTTATGATTCAAAATTTCAGTGACACATTATTGGCACAGGCAACGGGCTGAAACCAATCTGTTTCTTATTTTTCTGCCGCTGTTTGCTGATTAGTACTGGCAGATTTAACTACCTAGCTAGCGCAATAGTTGATCTTAACAAGTGAAGCAGAGGGTGCTTAACAAAATTAAGATTGTGTCTTATTCTATATTAGTGCTTAACTGGTTTGTCTTTTTCCAGATTTTGGAGTGTAGACATTGCCCTTCATGCATTACATTAGCCATATGATGCATGGAACCCAAACTTTTCATACCTTCATTCATTTGCAGGGATGTGCATATAACATATGGTATAATTTTTATTTTTATCGTATCTAGACTAATAGCATTCTTAATCATGGTGGATGCCTCTTCCCTTATTAATATTGCTACTATGGATCTTTCTTCAAACACCAGAAACCACAGTACTTAACTAGAATAGGATACTTGAGATGATTTTGTCCACTTCTGTCCTACTTTATTAATAAACATATGAGCAGATTCAATAAACCCTACATGGTTTTCTAACACTGTCAATATGCACATGGTAACATACTGTTTTGTATTCAGTAAGTGGTTCTACACAGTGTGTAGAGCCACACAACTACAGTAAACACCATGACTTGCTAATTACAACATAAGCAGCTGAAATATATGCTAATCAACCAATCTAAGATGGAGGAGCGATTCAACAAGCTCTTAAGCACCATGTAGACTCAGTGCTGGTTTTCCCTGCGAATTCCAAAACCTATTGGAATACAGCCACGGACAGGAGTCTACACAGAAAGAATGCTAGGGGCTGCTGTTGCTTTAATTCATGTGCCAAGAATGACAACAATTTTCAGATCCTTGTTAACTTATCACAATCTACATGAGGTGGAAATTGTAGAGCTCTACAGAGTACATAGAGACACACTAGAGGAACTCTGTAACCTCTGTCATCCTCAACTCAGACCCAGGGCAAACCGAGGGGAACCCATACCAGTGTTGACAAACATTTGTGTAGCAATTAGAATTTTAGCTACAGGAACCTTTCAGAGACCAACAGGGGACATGCTGGGGGTGTCACAGGCATCAGCATCCAGGATTCTCCATCATTTCCTGAATGCTATGCTCCAACATGCTAGTGACCACATATATTTTCCCTGTACTCCCGAGGACAGGACCACAAATATGCTGGAGTTCTACCCTGTAACGCACTACCCTGAAGTACTGGGTGTCATAGATTGTACACATATGGAAATTAAAGCACCACTTGGAGAACAGGGAAGGCTCTACATTAATAGAAAAGGCTTCCACTCTATTAACTGCCAAGTCATGTGTAATGCTAAGGGAATCATCTTGAATGTGTGCTGGCAACCCAGGCAGTTACCACGAGTAATATATCTGGCACACCTCCCAACTGTGTCAGATGTTCACTAGGGCTGATATCCCAGAGGGTAATTTACAGGATGATGCAGGTTATGCACTAGAACCGTGGCTGAAGACGCCATCATAAATGCACACACACCCACTGAAGAATGCCATAATAAGGTACATGCTCAAACCAGAAATGCCATAGAGCATGTGTTTGGGCTGATGAAGTCGTGGTACCTAGAAACATCTGGGGGAACCCTGCAGTACAACCCAAGTACATGTACTGAAATATTCATCATCTGTTCCATGCTTCACAACATCATCCTGAGAAAGCAGCTTCAGCAGGATCAACAAGTGGAAGGCGCACACATCCCACCACAAATGGCAAGGTCACCACAGCCACACACAGGTGAGAAGTCAGAAGGGGAACCAGCAGCTGCTGTGGGCATAGGTAGAAGTAGGCATGCTCAATATGTCATCACATTGGCTAAGATGCAACACATAGCATATTCACTCACCACCTAAGGGGCTAAAACCTTCAACGTACTCACATATATATAGTAACAATGCCAGGCAATGCTCACAACCTTTACCGGCCCATGTATTGGCTGTGTACTCCTAGCATCAGACAGATTCATCCCTGAACTAAAACTGTAGCAACTGCTGGATTTACAAGGTAAGTGCTGAATCTGGGGTGTTAAAACAGAACTGTGTAATAATACGATGAATGGCATATCCTTGCATGTTGTTACTTGGTAATGTAAGTAAGTAAAAGGTGGGTGATTTGTACAGCAATGATTTTAACATGTGACAGCAGAGACTTAAGTGAATACATGTGTTCTCTATCGAGTAATAGGCCTCAGGCATCAAAGATTCACACATTCATGTCTCTCAAAAGTACTGATGGTCACTGAATGTCTTCTGTTTGACTCATACTTTTGTACTGGAAAATCCTTAAAGAGAGAAGTTAGAAAGTAATGAGACACATTTCATTTTCAGACTTCACAGCCCTCAGCAGATTAATAAAAATACTGGTGGAAAAAAATATTTTGATTCTATCAACTGTATAACTTTATAAGACCAAAACATGTCAAAAGTACAGTTAGCAAAACAACATCACAAACACGGATATACTAAGCACTAAGTCAGCTATGCACATTGAGCATCAGACACAAATCTAATGTGTCCCTGAATCCAAAAGATAGAAAACAAGGATATGACACAGCTATCATCTCTTAAGGTAGGTCAGTGCATGTGAGTAAGCAAGATAAGCAGGCAGACATTTGGATAAAGTAACAAATGGCCAGTGAGAAAAAATGAGATTTAAGCTTCATGGCTGAACCATGTAACTGTTGTGTATGTGCCTGTATGGGTCCTCCAGGTGAAATTGGTGTGTGAGTGTCTGCATGAGCACAGCCAAGCTCTCTGTTAGCTCTATATCTTGGTATGTTGGACAGATGTGAGCCATGCATGGTAGAGGTGGCAGTTCATTGTTGTCATACCGACCATGAGAAGTGGCTCTGCCAGGAGTGGCACTGGTATGTCCACACTCACAGTTAGATGCACCGATGCTACCTGAATGTGACTGATGTCTGCTGGATGAGCTCCCCTCACAAGGATGCCCAGGACCATGACTCTATAGCCTGACACATCTGGGTGTGGACACCTCAATCACTGACAGAACAGTGGAAGTAGTGCCACTATGGGAGCATGATTGGGCACAGCCAAATTGGCTAACATCAGATGATGTGGCTGACCTACGCCCACGTGGACACTGTCCCCTTTCCATAAGATGTTCCATCACAGACACTGCCCATTCCAATGTGTCATTCATCTGATCCATTGAATCAGCAATACAGTGGAGGTAGTCATGCATGTCAACCTGTGCCACATCTACAACCCTAAACATTTCTCTGGAGGACCTGTTGGAATGTGCCTGTGCCTCCATGATGGCCCTAAACATACATCAAGTGGCACCAGAAGACACACCCGGATCAGGTGGAGGATGGACAGCAGGCTTCCTCCAAGCACCCATAAAAACCCTCCCGTGTGGCACCTCACCCACACTTTGACTACAGCTAAAGTCAACAGGCACTGAAGCTGCAGTAACTACACTCCCTGATCGAGTGTCTCACCCTCCACCTGTCCCTTATCTGAGGGCTCATTGGAGTGAGTTGGCGTAGGCCTACAGGCTGTGTCCAAAGGAATTACATGGGCTTCCTGAATGTCAACCTCAGTGTCATATTCAACCTCTGCAACCCCTGACTGTGCCTCTGTTTGGCCACCATCATCATCAGAGTCTACTGATACTGTGACATCAGGTGGTAGGAGTCCCACCCTTCCACTGTCAGGATGACCTGTGATAATAAGCAACAAACACAGGAAAAAATTAACACCTACACTACTACAGTCCAATATATGCTAACAAACTAATGGTGGTGCCACTATTACAGACAGTACAGCAATACATACAACAGTCCTGACACCCACATCATAAAATAAATATTTCTTTGAACTGCTCATCAGTATTGACCTAAAAATGTTTGGCTTACTATGTGCAGATGATTGTAGGCTTCCTATGCTTGATGGTCCTGAAAGAACAAACTAGTAACCACAATGAAGTTCCTGGAAGCCACTTTATTAAAAATAACAAATACATAAGATACACACTGGTTTAGCGCTTTCTTCCCAGAGAATGCAGGGACTTCATCAGAACAGTGTAGTTAAGTTAACCCATCCCTTAAATAACATGTATTCATGATGTCATCAAATTGTTTAAAATATTCTTAAAGAAAAAGTACATATACATAGCATTGAACTAAATTCAATATTGGAACAGATTTTAAAACAAGTAAAAAATAAATAGTTATGCACTAATTTAAAAATACATAATTTTAATTGTTTCAGTTTTAAAATACTGTCAATACTTAAACTTGGGATTGGAACTGGAATTTCTATAACAGATTCTTGGACAATACTTGTATTTATTTGGATAGGAAGGTTGGAAAAGTTGCAACAATTTGTGAAATATTTGAGTGATAACTACTGAGTTTTTAAAATTTACATTTTCCCAATCAGTAGAAAAATAGCAATTTCTTGATGTCAGTCTTACCAAGGATGTTGTTAAAAAGAGGTTTTTCCCTAGCGTTCATAGGAAAAGTACATATTCTAACACCGTGCTACACTTTTCTAGCTGCCATCCCTTCCATCAAAAGAAAGCCATAGTGAAAGGGCAGATGGTGAGAGCAGCTAGAATGTCCCTGGAAAAATATGTATTCCTTGAAGAAATATCTAAGTTAAAAATTATGTTTATATATATGGGATACCATGTAAGTTAAGAGAAGAAATTATCAGTGAGGTAATTATGAATAGAGTTGAAGGAATATATATTCCCTTGTTGGGACAAAAAAGTGGCATTTTGAATATAGATATAACTATGGAACTGCATAAAGCTATTATTACCACATATAATGTTGAAAGAAATTATATCAAAAATATTCTCCATTGAAACTGGAATATTTTTAGAACAGATGAGCAGATGACTACAGTCCTTGGGGACTAACCAATGATTGTATATAGAAGCTATACAAATTGTAAGAACTTGTTGGAAGGGAATAAATTAATTACATGATATAATAGAGGACCTAAAAAGGGCACATTTAAATGTAGTTTATGTGCACAAAGTAAACATATCCCGGAAGGGGATAAAATGAGTATAAATGGAAAAGAGTGGACAAATTGGATACATTATTTTAATTGTACATCCCAAAGTATAGTGTATGTGGCTAAGTGCCAGCTATATGCTGGGTTTTAAATTGGTAAGATTGAGAGAAGGTTCAAAGAATGAATCTATTAACATATATATGACATTACTAAGAACAACAAGAAAATTGCTTTAGGGAAACATATTAAAAATCCAGGACATTAGTTAAAATTTTGGATCCTAGATGCTATGTTTGTTGGCATCAGACGGGGACCCTGGAAACTTAGGTTAGAAGCATCAGAGTTGAAATGACAATAGTTTATGTCAGCTGATAAGTTTCTTGGCTTAGATGAAAGCTTAAGTATTGAGAGTATTTTAAAATTGAAACGGTTTAAAATATAATGTATTTTTAAAATGGTACATAGCTATTTATTTTTACTTGTTTTAGTATCTGTGCAATATTTAACTTAATTCAATGTTATGTATATGTACTTTTGCTTTAAGAAAATTTTAAGTAATTTGATGACATCACAAACACATGCTATTTAAAGGGTAAAGTAGGAATTGCGTGGTTGTAACTTATTACAATCACACACAAAGCAAGGATGGATCCAAAACAAGGGGATCAAAATCTTGTTTGTGCCAAAACAGAAATGCAACTTTGCTCCCCCACCCCCAAAACAACAGGCAAATGACACATTTTTCTAACAAACCATTGAAATACTAAAAGTGCTATCAAATAAACTGTCCCTGAAATATGCGTACAGATTTACCACAGAACATTCCACTTTAAATAATTGCCAGTCATGTCTACCTGTGGCCAGCACTACCTTAGAGGTGTGTATAGTCCATCCAAGATGGCTAAAACCCCTGTGTCATTGACAATATAGGACATTTATATTTCACGGAAATAACAATAGAAGAGTGTACAGAGAAAAACAGTTGTAACATTAGCACTTATCCTCAGAGTTAATATGGCTGTGCATCTGTGAAAGTGAAATGCCCTGACAAACATGTCTATGCCATTAGTACACTTCTAAGAAATGTATACAGAAAAAAGTAGCATTTGATAATGTACATATATATATATATATATATATATATATATATATATATATATATACATATTAACAGATTTTTCTTACTGACATTTCAGCACATGTAGTATATAGAAGAAACATGCAAGCATACCTTATCAAGATCAGTCGTCTTCTGTGCAGATAAATCCCAAAGTAATATCTTCTTCTGTGTTATCCATACAAACAAGTCTCCTCACATTCAAGTTCCCTAGCTACACAATTCCCTTTATAGTGTATATTCAGGGCTGTTAGCACAGGGAAGATGCAAATGACAACCCACTTCTTCTTGTCCACATAAATTCATTATGTGAGAGATGCATCTATATCCAGATCAATCCAGGCTCTCTCACTCAACAGTCAGTTCATCTGACACTAAGCAGGTTGTCAGCATGCATACCTCACCTTCTGCACCTACCAGACCAACAACACATAAATCTACATATGCAGAGGTACTTACAAGAAGTTTACCTAAATATTAGAGACCTCCCAAACACAAACACAAGCACACTTTATATAATACATCCTCTGCAGAACATAGTACACATCATATATCACACACCAGTGTCTCACCAGTCAAGCCCCTAAGGCATAACACAAAAACAAACATCTTAGTCATAAGGTGCTCAGTTGTGAGACAAACGGACGTCCCTCTCACCAGATTTGATAATGAAAAAGTCATGGTCAGCTGTCTGTCAGGTGCCAGGATCCACCACATCACACACACACCCAAGTCTCCCAACAACAGGCACTCTTATGACTCTGTCATAGTTCAGGTTGGTGTGAACGACTTGAGATGTACGTCACTGGACTATATGAAGAGAGACATGACTGAGCTGTCTGATTATGTGTCTCAGGCAGGTATATCTCTAGCCTTAAGAAGCATTTTTCCTTCACCTAGGATGATACCTCAATACAAACAAGAAATGATTGACTTCAACAATTGGCTTAATTTCTCGCATCACTCAAAGGGGATCCAGTATCTGTCAGAATGGGATGACATGGTCAACAGAACTTGATACTTTGCCAGAGATAGTCTTCATCTGTCACCGCTGGGATTTCAGTTACTTGCTAAGGCTCTTGCCACCCCATAGTGCCTTTTTTAGGCAGTGTCACAAGAACAAAATTCCTGACATAAAAATACCCTTTAAAAACAACCTCAAGGTTATGCTGCTAAATGGTAGAAGTCTAAACCGGAAATTGTACTCACTGGAAGCAGTCCTCACCTTGGAAGATGCTGACATTTGTGCAGTCACTGAGACCTGGTTTAAGGCTGCAGAGAGCACCCCGGCTATACTAGGTTACATTTCTTTCCACACGTTCAGACCACAAACTGAAGGTGTGAGAACTAAAGGAGGTGGCGTATCAATATTCATTAAAGATAAATACACCTCTACATTGCTTAAACAGCACGATTCCCTTGAATTACTTCAGGTGCAATTGACTTAGGTAAGACCCCTCTTCAGGTCATTGCCAGCTATCCTCCATGAATCAGGACATCCACACAGCCTACTTGGAGCTACTTGAGTCAATCAAGATACAACCAAACACCTTGGCTTTGGGTGACTTTAATTACCAATCCATTGACTGGGTAAATTATGTGTTCTAACTCACTTGCCCAAAAGTTCCTAGACATCATTAACTTCAATGCCCTGGAACAGCTGGTAGACACACCCACAAGGGGCTAAAACATCCTGGATCTGGTGCTCAACAAAGTGGGGGACCGCTGCACCACCCCCAGTATGTGGCCATCCCTTGTGAAATCAGACAACAAATCAGTCTTGCTAGAAGTAACTTTATCACAAGACCGCCGCTTATCAACAACTAGACTAAAACACTTCTCCAAGGCCATTTACAACTTCTTACATGACAGCTTAAATAGTTTCATAGCTCTTCCTCCCACTGATGGAACAGACACCTATGCTGAGTTATACACCAATGCTTTATATGAGCACCTGTAAAATTGCATTGACTCTGCTGTACCTGATAGAACCAAAGTAAGATCTTCAAGAAAAAACAAACCTGCCTGGTGGACACCTGCCATTAACAGACTATACAATAGGAGAAAGAAATAGCTGTCTAAGAGTTGGAAGGAATGGTCTCAAAACTGGACACACTCCCTCCTCAACTTACACAAGCAAATAAGACTCCTAGTGAAGTCCTCCAAAGCTAAATACGAATCCAAATCAGTTTCCCTAACTAAGGATAACCACAAGGTGTTCTTTAGTCATGTCCATAACCTTAAAGGTAAGGCCCAGATTTGCACTGAACTTGTAGTTAATGGTACTACATATACAGAAACTGTGGCTATAGCAAACCTGCTGGCTGACAGGTTCAGTGAAAACTTCACTCCCCTGTCCTCACCACATATGCCCCAAAGAATCCCTAACACTTATCTCCCATCTAGTATCTCTGAGAATCAGGTCTTAAATGTCATCTCCATGGCCAAAACAATAGCCTCTGTGGGACCTGAAAACACCCTGGGCTATGTTCTACATGGGTTAAAACAGGAATTAGCGTTACCACTGGGCATGCTTTTCAACCACAACCTAAGCACTGGCTTCATCCCGGTGAAATGGAAAACAGTTACCGTCATCCCTTCACACAAATGGGGTACATCCATGGACTCTGGGAACTATAGATACATTAGCCTGACCAACCTTATCTGCAAGGCCATGGAAATAATCATTATGGGCCTTATTAACAAAGATATAGGGAATCTCCAAATGCTCAACCACACCCAGTTTGGCTTTGTCCAGTGGAGATCATGTCTGCCTAGATGAGGGCAAATCTGTGCATACAGCCTACCTAGAATTAGCCAAGGCCTTTGACACAATATCCATTCAGGCATGATTGATAAAGTCATCCAACTGGTTATCAACCCATATATATTGTCAGATGGTTGCAAACTGGCTCACTGATAGAACTCATACAGTCAAAATAGGGGACTCCATCTCCTCCACCAGATCCACAACCAGTAGTGTTCTACAGGGATAGGTTCTGGGACCCCTACTGTTCAGAATCTACTTCTCTGAAGTACAGGCTAAAACTAAAGGACTGTGGCTGACAAAGTTTGCTGATGACTGCAAATTGGAGGTGATCATTGAAACCCCTAGTGATGTCAACATCCTCCAAGAAGATCTTACGCAGCCTAATGCCTGGTGCCAAAGTCATGGTCTTAAACTTAATGCAAAAAATGCATTATCATCCCCTTCAGCAAGGGTGATGTTCCTGCAAACTACCACATTGATAACAATATCCTAAGCACACAGTCAGTGGTGAGAGATCTGGGTGCACAGATCGACAGCAACCTTAACTTCGATCACCATGTCTCCACAATGGTAAGGAGGGCATGTTATATTGCTCATCTTATAAGTAAGGGTATTGCCTCGAGAAAAAAATGGGTTATAACCCCCTGTACTCTTCCCTCATCAGGCTAATAATAGAGTACAATGCTTCCATTGGTATGTTCCTTTCCAAACACCTGCAGTAATTGGAGAGACCACAAAGGTTCCTTACAAAGAAAATTCAGGGTCTTCAAGATCTGTCTTATGCAGACAGATGGAAACCATTGTCACTTAACTCTGTGTCATACAGATTGCTCATAGGTGACCTGTGCCTTGCATATAGAGCAATCTCTGACCCAACTTTAATGGAAATGCTGCACATTTGCAAGTCAAATGGCACACTGGTCACTCGCTCAAAGGACCTTAACCTGGTATGTGACATCAACAGAACTTGCTGGAGAGACAGATTTGTCTCACAGAGGCTGTCCCACCTTTGGAACAAGCTTCCTATTCTTGTAAAACAAAGCCCCTCATTGGCCCTATTTAAGTGTAATTTGGACGAATGGATGAGTAACCAGAAATTCACACTGGGGTTCCACCTGTGTCCCTCTTGGACAGGGGCAATAGGTGCTGATTTTAGTGTCTGCTTGAATCAGACACCTTTGGGAACACAGGTTGAACTTGGCTATGCTTGTAAGGGCCCGGGGACTGTTAGCTTAGTAATCTCCTATGATCCTATGATCCTATGAGCTGTGAACTCATTAGAATTGCTGAATCCCAAATACTAGGTTCTGTGTAGCAGATATAAGCACAGTGCAGGCACTCCCTCAGCATTTGTTGCTAATGGATTGCAACTATAAATTATTACTGGTAGGGAGAAGCAAAACACAGCAGCAATTCAGACTCTCCTACCTCCAGTGGGTGTGTCAGCCAGGTTACACTTACAAAGTGTAGAAATAATTGTATCATGGTTTTAGATATAGCAGCACACATTTCACAGTTTCTGTTCAGTTACATCCAACCTCCCCTTAATTTCTTGACAATTGTGTATTAGTGCCATTTAATATCCTCACACATTTTAAGGACAAAGATACAGAATTCCTTACAGACTGCCTGTCTCAAATTACTGGTCAGATAAGACAAGGACAGCATGATAAGACAGAAACTGCATTTATGCAAGCAATAGTCAGAAATGATTGTGTGATCACTCAGTGCACTACTTCTGAAATTAATATAGGTATGAACAACTGTCATATGCTTTGCTGGTATTGTGGATGATGTTGCACTTGGTTGTATGCACAATGATTTTAGTTTTCTGCTGCAAAACTGTTTGTGTGGCAAAGAGGGATAAGGCACCCTTACTGCATTTTGAAGTTCCATTGCAGTGACACTTCAAATCCAGCCCCATGTAAAAATATTTCATGTGTCCCTACATAAACTTTTTAGTGTTGTTTATTTAATAGATTTCCTTTCTTCATTTCACCTATTTCTCCCTTTTGTGTGTTTTTCTTGTTTTTTTTAATGCCAGTGTTTGTGTGGTGTACGGCTTAGCTCAAACAAGGTAAATGGAGAAACACAATGAATGTCAGGATTAGCTGTGCTTACCTTGGTTGCACGACACTTAGCAGTGCACAGACATAGACTAGTGGCTCACATAAGAAGCAGACAGAACACCTGCAGCCAAGGTGTAAACAGTCTTCTTTTGGCTTTTCCCAGTTAGGGGTTGCCACAGTGGAACTGTGGTCCGCTAATGATTGGCAGTGGATTTTACGGTGCCGAGTTGTCAGCCTGATGCCCAAACATCAAAGAAGGCACACCCATTCATGCACGCACCTACCTGCATGTGTTTAAATGTCACTCAACTGTGGGGAGGATATGCAGACTCCACACAGAAGGCGCTCCAGCCGAGAATCAAACAGGAGAACCTCTTGCTGTGAGGTGACAATGCTAACCGCTGCACCACCGCGACAGGGCGTAGATGGTATAAAGATCAAAAAGGATACATTGTTGCAGCTTTTGCTTTCCATTATGCAATGCTGCTAAGAGACATTGTGTGGCAGTCTGCGAGCCTTCCCAAAACCTGCAGCCACTAAACACCTGCAGATAGGATGCAGACAGTCAACAATTTAAAATGGATACATTCTATTAATTCTGTTGGGCACCATGCAAACATGCTAAGCAGTGTTGTGTGGTGGTTAACACACAAAACTTAAGAATGAATAGGGAATTAGGCAACTGTCATTTAACTATCCCTGTAGCAGCAGGTGCAAGTGTAGGGCTTTCATACACGTGGTCCTAGGTTCTTATACAGGACATTCCAGATATTTTACCATTGTTCCATTTCACATTATATTTAATATCACTTATAATACTTTATACATAATTATGAAGAGTGGAGCTGATGTGAATTATATGCATGTGGGATAAGCCACCTTTACTGTGTTTTGAAGAGTAAGATATATGACTAAGGGTATACTGTCTACTATGTTTCTATAGGTATAATTTGCTATCTGGACTTGGATGGCCTTCACACTTAAATAAGACACATACACAAATGTATCTATATACAAGGACCTTGTTAGGCCACACACATACATATTTAACACCTCAAACCATCATCTGTATTTATGAATGATTCATGACTATGTCAGAGAAACAGTTCTTCTGTAGCAAAGATGGAAAATCACTGCTGTGGAAGAAACATTTTGTCTTATGCATAGGTTTGAATCCCACACTGTAAAAATCTATTTTTTCAGTGTGTCAGGTCAAGAAGTTTATGCCCCGAGTGCATATCTGCAAAGCTAAATAACCTAACAGTTACAGCAGCAAACACCCCTCAAACTAATGTCAAGTGTCAGATTAACCTTCTAGTCTAAAAAAATTGCTTTCATCCCTGCTTGGCAGTGTTGCTCCTCACTTAACATCTTGCAGACGTGGTTGCCATTGTTGCTCAGGATTGCACACTACCAGTAAATGTGATAACAGGAAACTGGTGAGAAATCATTATTTGCCATTGCTGTACTTTTGGGATTAGACATGTCTGGCATTAGAGGGGAAGGTGCCCAATTTAAGGTGTAGAGGTGGGGTGTTCAGGAGTCCAGAACAGTTATTGGACTCCCGGTAAAACACCACAGCCAAATGCTTCTGCAGGGGGACTATTCTGGCTCCCAGTACAAGTGTGAAGATTGGAATAATCTGGCCAAGGCTGTATCCAGTGCAACTGGTATCCCATGCACTGGAGAACAGTGTTGGCACCATTTCAATTACCTAAAATGGCACAAGAGGGATACACTCAACCAGTGGTTGGATGAGTTTCAAACTAGTGACATCTCACAGTTGTGTAAGTATGCTAATAAAGAGAATTTATAATACATAGAAAGCTAAATGTAGTCAAGACTGGTATGCATAACGCTCTTCTGTTCTTTTCTTTTCACAGCTAATCCTGAAATTGAGTTGAATCAGTAGGCTCATCCTGATCATTTGGAGAGACCGAGGGAAGCAAGTGGTATGTATGCCACACAAGAGAAGTATTATTGTAGCGTTAAAAGTTAAAGATATATATTTTTTTGTTTTCTATACAGTAGTGGCATGCATTTCCTAACTATAAAAGCAGCATACATGCATATGTCCATAGCACAAACCAACTTTAGGAGTCAAGTGTGAAACTGTAGTCAGAGGTGGTGGGTTCAAATATCATGAGTAACAACTGTACAATGTTGTATTTCTTTAATAATATTACATAAATTAAACTCTATACAATTTGCATAAATACCCTGCTGTTAACTGTAATCTGTATAATTGGACCAAGAATATGTACAATATATGCACTTTACAAGGATTACTTTGAGCAATCTATAATTATAGTTTGTAGTTGTTAGGAAGTGTACTTAAATATAATAGTTCTGATAATGCATTGTATGTCACATATGATGGTACTAATTTGATCTTTTTTTGCTTTCACCCCAACTCTTATCTCATTTTTATATTTTCAGTTATGTGCCATCAAAATATCTCCATGTCATCCATCTGTAACAAATCACTAAATGCTTCACAGCACAGTCATCCTGTCCCCACTCCACTGGTCCAGCATTGATGCCCAACACATCTGGGACCCAACTGGCAGTACTGCCTCTGCTGCCCCTGCACTACCTGCACCCTTAGGTAGCACTACCCCAGCAGCTGGTGCTGTGGTACCCTCCGGGAGTACTGACAGGGGTGGGGATTTCATTATTTGCCAGGAGATGCCAGGGTCGGTGCTTAGGGTCATTCACAGCACCATTGGTGTACACCTACACTTGGTGGAGAGGCTGCTCTCTCTCATGGTTCTTATGAGGAGAAGATATCAAGCACTCCAGCAGTCAGTGGAGTAAGGGTACAGTCATAACCATCCTGCAGGTGAGGGCTAGATTCTCACTGTCTCCATGTTTGATAGACATGAGCTTGTGTTGTCCCTTCCCTCACCCCAGTCATGGTGTCCCCCAACCTTTTGTGTTCCTCACCATCCCTATTTCTTACTTTGTTTCTCCTGTTTATTTTCATTTGCCTCCTCACCTACCCAACTTACCTGACCCAGAAATACCAACATCCCTTACCCAGCATTCCTCTTACTGAAGTTAAAAAAAAAAACAAAAATGGGCACCTGTATCCAAAAAATCGTATTGTCTCATACAGAGCTCTCCATTCACACGTGTCTTTTTGACACACTTGATTCAGTCCAATTGGCTATACAATAGGATTGTGTTGTTGTCACCCCCTCTTTGTGGAGGTGACAGTCCAAATTCAGTTAATATTCTGTACATATTTTCAGTTTACACTGTTAAAGAAATGGATAGCTATGGTTCCTTCCTACCTCCCTCCTGCACATTCCTATATTGCTTTCCCTTTCTTCTTCTCCCCCTTGCTTGGCCCCCATTTCACCACTTTCCTATCTACCCCATTTTAACATCTATAATATGGTTAAAAAATAGAATCCCAAACAACACGTATAACTACCAAAAAAACAAACAAAAAAAAAAACAATGGAGCCCTTCACGTTTTGACTTCTGTTTGTGTGGAGTTTGGATCATGTACCAATGCCAAACCATGGTGAATGGCTTTTTACAAGTGTCGCATGTCTCTTGTATTCAAATTAGACATTGAGGCACTGTGATGGGTTCAAGTTGTTTATTGTACATAAACACATCAGGAGCTGTAACTGGAACATATATTTAAACTAATTGACTGACTCGTTACGTCACATACACTCACATGTGCATCTCCATTCATGCTTGCATTGACTCTGACTGAATATAAAAAATGGCACTGATCTTGCACGTGCTCGGAAACTTATATGCACATGCTACCTAACTACAGTGGCTGACGAGGTACAATACACACAATGATCTAAATCCTCCCTCCTTGATTTGCTCGACATGCAATAGGAGAACAAAATATTTTATAAGCTAGATATCGCATCAACATTTAACAACAAATGAATTCAAGTCCAAGTTGTTTTGTATCTCAGATTGGGTTAGAAAATTCTACCTGGGCAACAGGGGGGTGGCCAAAATGGGCAGTGACTTGCAGCATTTTTTCCAGCTCAGGCCAGTTTTCATATTCTTGACAGGAATTAAACTTCAAAAACAATCTAAATGGACTTATTTTGACATATTTCAACTCCTGTCAACCTATTTATAGATTGTATTTAAAAATTATAATCTTTTAATGAATGTTTCCTGTCAAAATCTTCAGACAAATATCTACAACTTCTTTGACTGAGAGATGAGTCACATTAAGAGCAATTCTTCAAAATCTTCTCTTAAGAAAGACCTTTTATCTTTGTCTTCTACTCTGCAAGAGATGTCTTTAAAATTAGACAAAATGGACACAAAAGTAGATATTTTTGAATAGAAATGTTCAAAACAGATGGACTTAATTCATAAAGAACTGCAGCTTCAGAAATCCCAAATTTCTGACATAGAGCAGTCTCTCACTGATGTGGCTGGAAGACTTCAGGAGGGTGAGAATCACATTGAATTTCTTTTAAAACAGAACACTATCCTACAAAATAAATTAGATGATTTAGAAAACAGATCACAAAGGAATAATATACGGATTTTTGGTCTACCAAACAACATAGAAGGAACTAATATGGTGAGTTTTTTAAATACATGGTTACCAACTGTTTTGAATCTTCCTGAAGCCCTTTCGTATGGGATTGAAAGGGCATAAGATCCATTGTCTCATCTCCAAATAAAAATGTTCCCAGATCTGTTATAGTGAAATTCATTTCAACTCAATAGGTTCATAGGTTCATAGATTAGCACTAAGCTAACTGCTCTTGCGAACCATTTTAAGCCTAGCCAATTATCCTTTGTGAGACTCAAACTCTGCACCTTGTGTTTGTAAGGCAAACATCTTAACCATTAGGCCACCCACCCAACCAGATAAAGAACTAGTGCTGAAAACTGCATGGTCCAAATCTCCTATAAAAATAAATGACAGTACTGTACGATTTGACAATGATTATTCTTCTGCAGTTATTTCCAAAAGAAAGCTCTTTCAACCTCTTATAAAAGAACTAAAAAAGAACCAGATAAAAGTGCATCTCCTGTTTCCAGCCAGACTGAAATTATTTATTACAGATGGAATTAAAACCTTTGAAGACCTTGACTCTGCTATTTCTTTTATAAAATCAAACAAATTAATAGATAAAATAGAGGAAATGGAATGGACAAGCCCTTCATTAAAAATAATTGCAGAGAATGGATCTTGGAAATCTTCAGAGAAGAAGAAAAGGTTGAAAGATAAAATGACTGTTTTTTTATTATTACAATGACGTTCAGTTACATGTTTTATTTTCTTCATATGCTTGAAATTCTTATTATATTTATTCCAGGTGGTAAGGAAATCTCTCATTTCAAAAGTAAGTTAATTCAACTTATTCCAAACACTTGATAATAAGGTACAATTTAAAAACTAATGTGTGTTTATAGATTGGGGGATTAATGGTAATTTTGTCTGTTTGTGTTTAGGGTAACTTTGTATCAGCTGGTTAACACTTGCTGATACTGAGCATTTGAGATGTTTTATGCGTGCTTTACTGCTGTTTATTTATTTTTTTATTTTTTTTATTTCTTGAATGACTGGCTTATGTTATGGTTTCAGGGTGCTTTATTGCTGTACAAATGGTTGTAGGGTTCTCAGGATTTAAGTGTCCAAATTTCACTGCTGTTAACAGTGTCGTGGTTTGTGGGGAAGCTTTTGCGACTTGTTTTGCTAGTTGTTCACTTATGCAATAAGATCCATGCTGTCATATTATAGAGGGTTCCTGCTAAAACAGTTAAGCTTCACCAGAACTACAGAATGAAGTCTCGAGCCCTTTTGATTTGAAAGCTCATAATTCTTAACGATCGTAAAGCTGTAGAGCTATCAAGACAGTTATGAACTTTGACCTGTTTAGAGGAGGAAGTTCTTAGAATGTTAAAACGCTTACTTTGGAGACTACATTGTAAAACACAAACTTCAGTCTTCAGGTGCCTAAATATGACACATTTGAAACAGTGTTCCTTTATGAAGTTCAGAATATTTAGTAAAAGCAATGAGCAGTTTTAAAAGAAAGCGATTGTTTACTGAGTATATTCACCAGCTTGACATAATCCAGGCAATTGCTCAGTTAAAGGTTTTCATTATATTTTAAAGTGGTGCTTGTGACTCACTAATGCTAGCCACCCCACACCCTTATATTCATCCATGCACACTCGACTGTCTGTGAGAGTGGGGGGGGACAATGCTAATATTATCGCCTTTTTGGAAACACATGAGAATTCACAGGGCAAACAATACCCACAGCTTGTTCAAGGGATCGGATTTCACTGTTGTGCCAAAATAAAAGCTCTGTCTGTAGATATAATGTTGTCCCCTGCACTGCTTCAAAGGCAAAATGAGACTTTTCTGCATATATTAGTGGACATTTTGCAAATATTTTGGTATTGATGGCTTGATTGGTATTCTCTTAATTGTGTTCTGAGTTGGCGCTTCTATTTCCCCTTAGGAGTTTGACAATTCTGCCCTAAGTGTTGTGAACGGGGCACACAGCTATCTTTTGAGATCATAGCATTGCACCAGTTGTGTGGCCACAGAGACAAGTTAGATGAGTCCAAATCACATCCTTGTCTGGTCAGTGTTTACAACTGTAAACCAAATTAAGTTCAGTGTTGGAAAAGCCGAAAGAAGAAGAAGAAGAAGATTTATTAACAATCCAGTATCTTACAAGATCAACTAGAAGGGATGATCTGCTTTTTTGTACTTTATCATACAGCAAAGAGTAGAGCGTGCTTTCTTGTAAGTTTCTTTAGATTTTTAGACAACTAAGATGAAGCTCTCATATACCGTCTAGTACATGTGACACTGATACGACCTTCTGTCCGCTCCTGATTTTGTGATGTATCATGTTTTTTTCTAGAAAGTAGATTACAGATAATTTCTAGTTCTTTTGGGAGGTGGGTAAACAACTAATACAGGGGCTGCTGTGATTGTGAATTATTTTTGTCAGACTTTGGATGGACTCTTACTAACTGTGGGTAACAAAGACCCAGTACCACATACAATTCTTCTAACATGCACACACCTAATGGTCTAACCATTTCTGATGTTGTTTTGACTGAGTGACCCAAGGGGACTTTTAAGATTGTGTGTTTCAGCATTCTCTTTACCATAAGGAAGCAATCTCTCTCATTTACTGAAGACAATGTTTGGGAGAAGGAGTGGAAAATGCCAGTCAGTACTCACCTACTTACTTCCCTGTCTATAAATAACAATACATTATATAAGTACAGTGTTGCACAATGCTCAGGTTTATGTATTATTTCTAATGATTTATTTCTGTCTTACTATTGTAGCAGACTTTTAGCTCAGCGATTCTTTTTTGGATGTCTGGATTGCTATAACTTAATACTTGTTGTTATTGATTGTATTCTTGCTGAATTTATTACAGTAATGATTAGATCTCCCCTGTTTCTGGCTTGTTATCTTCATTGTTCTGATTTTTGGGGTTAAAAGTATAAAAAAGCTGGAGTCAGATTTAGTTGGGTGGTATAGCTTCTGGGATATGTGATGGGTGGTTTGATGCAGAAATGCCTAATTATTCACTTTAATTTCTACAAACATTAGGATGGCCATTCTTTAATAATTTTTCTCAGGCAGATGGTTACAGTATTGGCAAACATGGAATCCTTAATTTCATTTCATTCCAACTTTACATATTAAAGAAGCGTTTGATTTAAATGCTAACATTATTACAGTACATGCATATTTTCATGTTCTGTTATGTTCATGTTTGTATAAGTTATATCTTCAGGATTGAATTTAATTTCTATACGTAAAGTGGTCATCTGAACTTTATATTATAATATATTAGTACAATATTAGTTAAAGAGAATTAAGTCCTATTCAACATGTGCTACTCTATTCAACTATCATAATAGATATTTTAATAGAGCTTCTTTTACTTACATCCTTAGTCAGTTTACAATTTTTCATAACATTTATTATCTTAGTTCAATCATTATTAAAGAGTACTATTGCTGTGTTGTTTATCTTTCAACACTCATACTATATTTCAATGGAGACCTTTTATACCTTATAACTATATTTCAAAACTTGATTTTTAGGAAACTCTGTTTACATTTACTAGGTTGGTTGAATAAACAATATGTTTATGTACCTAGTTTATGAGAAATTATAACATATGAACAATAGTTAAGATTTTAGATTTTATTTTATTTTATATTACTACATAAAAAGGTATTCAGCATTTAAATTCCATGTTTTGTCTGAAGCCAATGTTCTATTCATTTATTATGGTGGAGAGGACGTAAATGCTGTTGAGAGGTTGGTAGATTCAAACAGTATTCTGTTTGAATCAGGAGTCTTTTGAACTCCATGAAGAGGGAGAATGTGTACTCAAATTTAGTTTCCTGTATATAGTTTCTATTAGCTATCTTTTAGTGTCTGAAACATTTATTTATTTGATTTACATATTAATTTTATATCATTTGGAACACAACTGGACTAAATTTCATATGATTACAGTAAAGACATATAAATACTTGATTACTTCTAGTCATCTACAAATATATAATACTAGTAACATGAATTCTTCCCACAAATGTCTACAGTAAAATGTATTTCCATTAACATCAATGGTCTTAATAACAGCTGCAAAAGAGGGAATCTATATAAATATCTGAACCTGTTTAATTCTAATCTTGTTCTTCTACAAGAAACATATTTACTAAAGGAAGATATAGATAGACTTAATAACAAGTATACAGTACTATCTAGTTTACATCATCAACATAAAAAGAGGGGAGTTGCTATATTATGGAATAACTCCCTTCCTTTTTCTAAAATATTAGATACATATAATAATGGCAAGGGTATGTTATGTGCGGTTATTCTAGAACTTAACAAAAAACATATATAATCATTAATGCTTACTGGATTCCTGGGATAGGTACTCATACAGTTAAACGACAGCTAGAGCATGTAATTCAATTCTCCAAAGGAAATATCATACTAGCAGGAGACTTTAATTGTATAGTAAAGGAAAATGATTCTACTGCTTTCAGGAAGAGAATGATTTCATCTCCAGCTAAAAACTTGACTGAATTTGCTGAATCTTTCAATATTAAAGACATAAATGATTTTGCAAATACAAGTTCACTTTTTTACACATATTTCTCACCAAGATTTGGCACATATTCTAGAATTAACAGAATATATACTTCAAATCAATTAATTAAAAATTTAATTAAAATTAAAGTTCATTCATGCCCACTTTTTGATCATAATGCAATAACTTTTGAACTCCTTTTACATTCTAGTTGTTATCCTCAAATTAAATGAATACCTGCATATCTTGGTAATTTATCTGATTTTAGAGATTTTTGTCATTTCTAAAGTTAATAATTTTATTAAATTTAATAATTCTGAAGACACATCTGTTATTTATATATGGAATGCTCTGAAAGCATACTTATATGGGAGGGTGGCCTAATGGTTAAGGTGTTTGCCTTAAAAACACAAGGTGCAGGGTTTGAGGCTCACAAGGGATAATTGGCTAGGCTTAAAATGGCTCGCAAGGGCAGTTAGCTTAGTACTAATCTATGAACCTATGAATCTATGGTACATAAATAAGAGAAAGTTTTGGAATAAGGAACTAAACACCCTTCAAGAAAAGACTGACAAAGATAAATTACTAAAACAGACAAGTAAATCTAACAATATAGAAGATATTAATGCCCTAAACAATAAATACTTAGAAATATTAAATCATAAGTCTAGGATTAGTTTAGAAAGATTTAGACACATAAACTTTTCTACTAATCCTAAATATCTTAAGAAGCTAGCAATTAAAACTAAGAAATTAAACAAATTGTATCATATTAGAGAGATTTACTCTAGTAAAAGGAAGAAAATGGTAACTGATATAGAAGATATTTTAAAGGAATTTAGAAATCATTTTACTGAAATTAATCAGAAACCAACTATTATGGACTCAAAACAAAAAATAAGTGCCTTTATTAAGAAGCATACTAAGAATAAATTAAAAGAGTAGCAAATTAAGGCATTAGATAAACCAATCGCACTCATAGAGATTAAAAAACAAATCAATAAATTAAAATAAAATAAAGCCCCTGGTAAAGATGGAATCATTACAGAACTTTATAAATTATTTCTCAATGAATCACTTCTTATACTACAGCAAGTTTTCTCTCAATGTCAGCATTTGTTTAATATTCCTCCCTCCTGGAAATATACTCTCATTTCCCCTATCTTAAAAACAGATAAAGATCCTTCTAAATGTTCTTCTTATAGTCCAATTTTTCTTTTAAACATTGATTATAAAATGTTTATGTCCATTTATACCAATAGGCTTAAACAATTTCTTCCTGGTCTAGTAGATGATGATCAGATGGGTTTTGTTGTATACAGGAATACATTTGATAGTATTAAAAGGGTTTTAACTGTTATTGACTATGCAACCAAATCTAATAAGAATTTAACCTTAATAAGTTTAGACATAAATTGTGCCTTTGATTCAGTCAACTGGGATGATTTATTTCTTACCTAAGAGGCCTACAACTTCTCTGAAAGTTTCATTAATTTAATTTCTCATTTATTTAAAGGTAGATGTGCATATATCAAGATTAGCCCATATTTATCACAAAATATTCCATTCTATAAAGGAACTAAACAAGGCTGTTCCCTTTCTCCCTTGTTTTCTACTCTTTTAATGGAACCCTTAGCTAATTATATAAGAATGAACCTAAACATTAAAGGAATAGAACTGAATACAGAAATAACTTCCAAAGTACAATTCTTTGCAGATAACATACTTCTTATGGTCGATGTTACAAATTTAACTTTACAAGCCACTTTTGATTTTATGGAATTCTTTCAAAAAATCGGGTTTATTTTTTTAATGGTGATAAAAAAAAAATCTCTCTACAACTTCTGACACTAATCTTTGTAATCAGAAATATATCAAATGTTTAGTCAAATCAGAAGGCTTAAAATTCTTAGATATTAAATTAACTGACAATTTGAAGGATATAATAAAATTAAATTAAGCTAATTGCATTTCTTCTATTAACAATCTAATATTTAAGTGGAAATATTTTTTGTTTTCAATGGATGAAAAACTTTCAATTATTAAAATGATTATTCTACCTAAGATACTTTATGTTGTTCAGTCTATTTATTTATTGCCTCCAAAACATTAATTACAGAATTTAATAGGTTGATCTTGAAATTTTTATGGCAATCAAACAAACCTAGGATATCCCTTACACATCATTTGAGAGATTGGTCCCTAGGTGGTATAGGTTTTCCAGATATAGAACTCTATATTATTTCTTCTATGATTAGGACCGTCTTACTATTAATAGATGGACATTATTCAGCTAAATGGAAGACATTCCAGGAAATTCTCTGTTTTAATGCAAATGAGGGAACTAACTTCATTAAACTTTCAATAATAAATAATCCATTTATTTGGATATCCAAATATTACTTTCTCTTAAATAGATTTCCTGATAACTTAACATAGTATATGAAACTTTTATTTAAGGACTTCAGAAATTACATATATAAAAATATAATTTATAAAAATTGGATATTTATTTTGTTTCCAATTGCATATACAAAGGGTCTTATTGCCTCTTTTATTATGACTAATATCTTTTTATTGAAAGAAAAAAATCTTAATTTTTGGTTTCAATTCTTACAAGATGAAAAATTAAGTACATTAGAATATTTAATAATTCATTTTGATTTAAATAAATCTGAATGGTTGCAACTTCAATCTCTTAGACAATTTATGATAGATAAAATTAACTTAATCCCTCGATATTCAAGATCATCAATACCTAATTTAATACAATTTTTGGTATTTTCTATGAAAAAAAATACAGTTTCTGAATGTAAAGTCTCTTCTATATATAGAATAATTAATAAAGAATCAAAAAATGTTTCAGATAATTTCTGGAACTATTTCATTTAAATTAATAAAAAGTATCCTTCTAAGTTAGATAAAAAACAATTCTGAAATCACCTAAGTTTACTACATCATCCATTAGATGGAAAATATATGCTTGGAAATTTATAAACAGAGCTTTTCTCACATCTCATAGATTAGAACTGATTACTAAAAATAGGGGGTTGTGTTGGAGATGTAAATCAAATTCTAAACCTGACTGGTCACACATGTTTTATGATTGTATAACTCTGAGGCAATATTGGGGAAAATCAATCATCTTTTACAAACACTTTTTAATGATAAGTTTGCATTGACAAAATCTTTGATTCTGTTTAACACTCCAATTCCTAATTGTGTTAAGAAAATTAAATATCCTGTTTTATGGACTGTTTTAACAGTTGCTAGAAAAGTAATAACCAGAAATTGGAAATCTGAACATACTCTTTCTTTTGCAGAATTCAAAAATATTCTTATCGAAACCTGTAGTTTAGAAATGATGATTGTTAATTCAAGAACTAATAGAACACCTTTTTCATATAATTTGTGGTCCAATCTGAAATCCATACTAGATAAAGGTTTATGTACTGTTTAAAACAATTTTTTTATAATTTTTATCAATTCTGTTATGTTTTATCTTTCAGAGACTGTTGTAAATACTTTATTTGTTTTGTTGCAGTGTTTATTGGTTTCTGCTTAAAATGCAATTTCTTTTTGAATCGTTGTAAACATTTTGTTTTGTTATAAACCTTAATAAAAACTGTTTTTTTTTTAAAAAAAAAAAAAGAAAATTCTACCTGATCTGGTCACATAAAAACTTTGACTGGGTTTAGCAACAGGGGCAGTCTCTTGGGATTCTTTTACAACTGGAACTTTGGGGATTACATCAGGATTACTTGAACAAGATACACTGTCCTCTAGAATTTGAACAAGTGTAGAGTCACTCTGAGAAATAGTCTCTGGCACAGGCAATCTGCTGCATCACTGGTTCGAGACTGGTAATATGTGTCTTTGATTCCCTCTGAAATCCATTCCATCAGATTGCATGATGTAAGATCTCGGTTCTTCACAAATATTTTTGACGATTCCCACTCAGTCATATCCTTTGGATGTTTGCATTCTCATGGTCTCACCTTGTCTTAATGGTCTGAGGCATTTGCTGGATTTATCATACTACAACTTTTGTGACTGGAATTTTTTTCAAAAGTTGAGTCTTGACCATTCTATTGTTCATTGCATTTGGTATTAATAGCTGTTTACTGACTGGAAGAGTTATTCTAGTCTGTCTGGACATCAATCTCTGAGCAGGTGAACCAAGCAAATTATCTCGAGGAATGTTTCTGAGATTAAGTAGGTTAAGAAAAATATCGGTACCATCTCTCCTGAATTTTTCCAACAAGTACTTTGCACTTTGAACTCAGCTAATCCATTGGATTGTGGCTACTCAGGACTACAAGTAACTTGGACAAAGTCCCAAGACTCGGCAACATTCTTGAACTGCTGACTTGTAAACTGTGCACCATTGTCAGATACAACTTTGTGGAGACTACCATGTAGAGAAAAATGTCTCTTCAATTTTGAAATGACAGTGCTGGATGTTAAGTTAGGAAGAAGGTTAATTTCAAACCAATTTGATTAAGAGTCTACTAACACTTAGTAATGTTGACCATTCCATTCTAAAATATCAGTAGTAACTGTCAACCATGGTAGTTCAGGAATCTGGTTTAGCTGAAGTGGTTCCTTTTGTTGGTGTGATTTAGTACTGTTGCAAATGAAATGTGCTAGAGTTTCCTTCTCTATATCTTTTGACATAGAAGGCCAAAATACTATGCCTCTTCTCCTTCTTTTGGTTGAATGTGTACCCAGGTGACCATGATGCAACATTTTGATATATTCTTGTTGTAATGCTGCAGAAAGTACCATTTTAGGACCTTTCATGATGATTCCATCATCCTCAATCATGAGCTCATCTCTGTAAGGAAAATACTTTTATCTGTCAAGTAGTAAACTAGATTGTTGTACTGGCCATCCTTGACTGATAAAATATTTCAGCTTCTGGAGAATTGGATCTGAAGCTGTATGATTTCTAAGTTCATAAAGGTGTGCTGAGGAAAAAATTCTTACTTCCATGACTTCAAAGTCTGATTTCTCATTATCATGTTGTTCTGTTGTTTGTCTGGGTGCTCTTGACAAAGCATCAACAAGGTATAGAAATTTGCCTTTGCATAGACAATATTGAAATTGCACGTTTTGCAATTTTAACATCATACATTGCAAGTGTGCCACTTTTTCAGAATTGTCACTGGAGGCTGGTGATCAGTTTCCGTTTGAGCAGGTTTACCATAAATATAATCATGGAACTTTGAACATGTGAACACTACTGCCAAAAGCTCTTTTTCAATTTGTGCATACTGCATTTCAGTTTGGGTTAAAGTTCTGGATGCATAGGCTACTAGTATGCCTTTTTGAAGACATGCTGCACTAAGACCATACTTTGAAGCATCACATGAAAGAGTTACATGTTTGTGAACATCATAATATCTCAATGTGGGTGGACTGGCAATTTTCAGTTTCAGAATGTCAAAAGCATTTTGGTGTTCCAACCAGGACCAGTTTACATTTTTGCATGTTAACTCACATAATGGTGCTGAAAGCTCACTCAGATCTGGGATGAACTTTCCTAAATAGCTGACCATACAAAGAAAATGTTGCAAAGATGTGACATTTTCTGGAACTGGCACTCAAGAACTGCTGCTTGTTCAGACAGATCTGGTTATAATCTAGATCTGGTAAACAAATGACCCACATAAGTAACTTCTGTCCATTTGAATTTACATTGCTGAGGATTCAGTTTAAGATTTACTTCACAAGCATGGTCTAGAACTTTTTTGAGGTTTCTGTTATGTTCAACTTCACCATCGCCCCCTACAATAATGTTGTCTACTATAACAGCACATTGATAAAGTGAAAACATTTGTTCCATTGCATGTTGAAATACTTCACTGGCAGAATTTATTCCAAATAGCATTCTCAAGAATTTCTTTGTACAAAATGGTGCACTGAAACTGGTTAACAATGAACAAGAGTGGCTACTTTTTCTACTGTGTGCATCTACTGTGTCCACTTATGCAACCAGTTTATTGTACATTTTTTATTTTTTCCTTAACAGATTTGTTTGTTTTTCAATTGAATTGTACAGGTTATAGGTCACATTAAAGATGGGAAAAGTTTTGAAATGATTTATTGTGGTCTCACTTTTTTATATGACAAAAACCTGGCATTTTAACAGGTGTGTGTACACTTTTTATATCCACTGTATATGTAATTAACAGGGGGTAGTGGGAGCAGAGGATGGCTTGACCCCATGCAAAAAAAAAATATTTTCTATCTTTTTTAGTTTTGATTTTGCACATGCCAAGGTAATTGCTTGGTGCAAGCATAGTAGTGTGTCAGCATTTGTGTTGAAGTTTTGTGTTCAACATTATGAATGTTGACATTTGGGTGTTTTGATTTTTTTCAGTATCTATATCTATAGCTATATCTATATCTATATAGGCCTATAGAGGCCTACAATTTGCTCAACGAAGAATTCCTCTTTAACTGAAGAATGTCTAATAAGTGAAAAGTTATTGGATTTCCTGACCATTAAACATCCAAGGATTCCCAACTTCTTTGTCATTCCCAAGCTTCATAAGAATATAAAGGACCCCCATACTGCCCATCATAGTGAGTGGGGGCAGTATCACCGAGGCTATATCCCTCTACCTAGATGTACAGATCAGGCCATTAGTGGAGAAGAACCTCTCCTTTGGGCTTGACATGAGTGACTTGCTGAGGAAGATCAGAAACCTAAAAGTCAGTAAAAATGTCATCTTGGTGACCATTGATGTAGAGGCCGTCTTCACCGTGCTCCCCCGTGAATACTGCATTGAAGCTGTGCTGGAAGCAATCAACACCATGGCCTTGAGCCATAGATATGAGGCTGAGTCCATCTGCAGACTACTCAGAATCCTCCTGAGTAACAACTTTTTCTGCTTCAATAGGAATTACCTCAGGCAAAAAAAAGGTATTGCAATGGGAGCAGTGATGGCACAGAGCCTGGCCAATATGGCCTTAGGTAAATGGGAAAAAGACCACATTTATAATTCCCCTTATTTTAAGGAGATGGCTTGTTACTGTCATTTTATCAATGGCATTTATATCATCTGGGAGAGCTCAGAGGAGAAGTTAAGTGAACTTTTTGATCACATAGGGAATTCTACAAGCTTTTTAAAATCACCAACAGCTATAACAGGGAAAATGACGTGTTTTTAGACCTCATGATTTCCAAGGAGTGCAACTCAGATCTTCTCACCAACAACCTATACCAAAAACCCACAAGGGTGAATCTTCTCCTCCACCAGGCTAGCATGCATCCCTTTCAGACCAAAAGAAATGTTGTTAAGTCACAGGGGGCTCCGGATCACCCGAGTGTCCAAGAACCTAAGAGATTTCATGTCCAGCATCATTAAACTTGAGAGGGACTTTCTGGAAAGAGGATACAGCAAAAAGTTCATTTTGTTTGATCGCCGACCCCATTATAGAAGACAAACAAAACAACTCGGGCTACACGGAACTTGGAGAAAGAAGATCAAGGCAACACAAGAAGGGCCATGAGGTGCTCTCAATGGTGTTCACGTACTCCACTGATTTCCAAACCCTTAGAGGCATTATTAGGGACAAGTGGAGTATTATCAGGCACAGGCCTGCCATTAACTCATTCCTCCCTAATATGCAGAATTTCAGTATCAGGAAAAACAGGAATCTGAGACATTTCCTGGAGATGGCAAGCAGGGAATGGGACCCACTACCTCGAAACAGACCTGGGACCTAACCCTGCGGAAAACAGAAGTTTGGTTACTGTAAGTTGCTGAGCAATGCCGATAAGTTCAATTGGCCAAACACAAAGAAATCCTTTTTTAGCAAATACAGAGAGAACTGTGATAGTGAGTATCTAGATTACAGAGCAGAATGTTCAAAATGTGCTGCACCTTATATAGGTAAAACTTTGAACAAGCTGAAAACAAGGATTGCTCAGCACCTACATGACTTAAAATACCGCAACTGCAACAACGCATTGGCAAGGCATGGCAATGAAAAGACTGGGCATAACTCCTTCAGGTTCCATATCACAGATATGGTCAAAAAGGGAACACTGTGAGGCTCCACCAATGACATTCTGGAGAAAAGGGAGCTGGAATCGCAGAGCCGCCTTAATGCAGGCAAACCACCAGGACTCAATACCATAATCTCCATCAACAGTCTATTGAACCTAAGAAAACTGCATCATCGTGCTTCCTATTAACAGTGTCTATGTTTCTAATGCAAATGTTTTCTCAAATTCACTGCCACTATTTATGCTCACTGTCTAAAGGTTAATGTTCTTCTTGCATTTACTCCCCTGGGTTTTTACCCCATTTACATAAGTTTCTGGAGACTATTGGCATGCTCTGCAGTAGATCTAGTATTACCCAAATTGAGATATGGTTATTCAAGTGGCCTCCATCAAACTTCTTCTGGTCATCTACTGGACAAAGCATTAAAGGGCATAAGAAAGCATGACACCTGTTTAATAATTTTTTAAGATTTTTAGGATGTTTAAGATTCTGGCACCAAATAGTCTGGTCATATTATTCAACCCTGGATAATGTTTCCTGGGTTAATGTTAATATATGTTTGGTTGTAATTTAGAAACCTCAATTTAATTACTTTTCAACTAACTGTTAGTTTACCTGCACATTTGATTAATAGATAGGTCTGACGAAGCTTACTTGCGAAAGCGCTGGTTATAACGCGGCCAGTCTCCTCCCATAGGTCCATCTCTATACAAAATGAATGTAACGGTGTTAACCAATGAGAATAGAGAGTTTGTATCTGTATCTGCATAATGAATGTACCTCTGTCAACCAAGGAAAATAGAGTTTTTATATCCGTATTTACATATTCCTAATGTGCTGATGCTGTGCAAAGTATAAATACCCCGACTGTAGAGTAGTTGTTACTACCTATGTTGGACGTTCTTCAAAAATAAAGCTTTTGAAAATCAAAAGGAACACTTCAGTGGTTTTATTCAACTTTTGAAATAAGAAAGTATGAGATCATAGAGCAAGGACTGGGTTTATGCTCTTAAATTGACTTGGAAGCTTGTCCAGCTAGATTGAGTTCATCAACTGGAATTCAATCTTTGTATGGCTATTTTATTACCGAAAATCAAAAGATCGAGAAGAGAAGAGCAAAATCACACAACACCTAATGTTTACATTGCAAAATTTCAGATCAAAGAAACACCAGCTGCGCATGTCAGACACCACTCAGAACTTCAGAATGAAGATCGTGATTCAGTGAGGATCAAGAAATTTACACTTTTCCTCACTCTAATGATATCTCATAGTTGGTATATATAATTTGCAGGTAGTGTGGGCTGGTGCAGCCCCCTGTAAAATTTAACAAAAGGTAGATTTTTGTGTTGACTTGGAGCAGCTGGTGTTTTGTTGTTCTGAATTTCAGCAATGTAAAGGTTTGGTGTTATGCGATTTCACTCTTCTCATGTAGTTCTTTTGATTTTCAGTCAGGCAAAAAAATTGGTAGAGTGAAGTAGACCCATTTGATCCAGATATATATATATATATATATATATATATATATATATACACACACACACACACACACACACACACACACACACACACACACACACACACACACACACACACACATTTTGCAACCTTGGGAGTGTCATTGTTTTGAGTAGTGACTGACATCCCATATTCTTAGATGTTTTAAGGTTGAATAATTGTGTGTTGATTAAATAAGCCATGATTATTCATAATAAATCAAGACCATGCCATTCACTAGATTGTGCATTATAACACTAAGGAAAAAGAGTAGGGAATTTTTTTCCAGAAATAACACAAAAATGACATAATTACAAAATATAAAAGTATACACATTTTCTGTTCTCAAATACATAAAAAAAATCAAACAAAACAAAGCGTTACCACAACTCATTATGACTTTATCCTACTTTTTTCTATTATATTCATCTTTATTTCTAGTATTCTAGTTCTATTACTTTTGTAAGTGAAATAAACATGATTTGTTCTATATATACTGCTTAATAGCAATTTTAACACCTCACCTTCTAAGAAAAATCAAAAGAAACAAAACATATTTCACCGCTAATGATTTTTGTATCTTACTGTCTTTTTCTGTAACACTATATTACAAAGAAATCTGTATTTCTAATGCTTCCTATTCATTCTTTGCAACTGAATCAAATGCTGTTTGTTTCATACAGACATACTGCATAGTGACAGTCATGTCCCTTTGTTAACACCCCACATTTTTCCCATGTTCTGAACACCATATTTTCATATGGAACTTTGCTCATCCATTCTGTTCCCCCATTTCATATTTATCAAAGACTAAAATTACTATTGATGAATACAGTTCCCTCTGTGACATAGCAATGTTCTTTAACACATAACCTGTCTGATTGTTGCTTATATTTCATATTTTCCTTTATTTTTGCCTTTTTATGATTGAAAAGACAAGAAATGCACCCTGTATATTCTACAATCCTAATTTCACAAATTTTTATAATCTTTATACTACAGTTTTTGTATCTGTCTATGGATTTATTTAAAAAATATGATGCATCCTGCTGTATAAATTAACTCTTTCATGCTGTTTAACCTCTTCCAAGTTTTCTTCTGTAACCTAATCTTAAGCTGCACGTCACATAGCCATTCCTCACCAATTCTTCTTTTAGTTTTTCTATTTTCGACTTCTCACTTTTTCTGTGTTACATCTATCACCAAAGATTTTGCCATATCTCTTAGTTTTTCATGCATATTAGCAAAGGCATTGTCTAAAAACTGAATTGGGCTTACCATGTCAAACCTTTCCCTTTGAACCTCATTATACAGTACTTCTTATGCAGTTCAGCCTGCTGCCCTCATCACCCCCGTATGCATGTCACCCTTTCTTAACTCTAACCTTACAGGTAAGAATAGAACTGATGCTAAATAAGAGCATCTGGATAACATACAGTTTGACTAGAAAAAAACTTTGTTTAGGTTAGTTTGTTGATATTATTCATATTTATCACTGCTGCAGTAGCCTTAGCTACATAGGTTATACCCTGCCAAGGATATAACGGCTGCCCAGCTTCCAAAGTTTCAGAGCACTGTCTATGCACCCAAACTGAAAAGCAGCTTCAGCTGAGCTGCAAGTTTGTGTATGAAGCCTTACTGTCACTGAAGAGTATGCCCCTCTGAAGTTTTTGAGGATTGACAGTCGGCTTGTGCTTTTCTTTGCTGGGCAGATAATTTCCCTTTGGGGAAAAAAACTTCCATTTTCCTAAATTTTGCTAATGTTTTATTACTTTCTTCTTCAGGAAAGTTATTTTATAGCTAGGAGTGTTGTTATTTAATGGACTATCTTGAGACTGTAATGTTCTTTTAAATGGAGCACTCACTTCTTTCTGCCAGTTTAAAAGTATTCTAAACTAAATGAAAACATATTTTCTACGGTGAAGTTGTGTTTATTATTCCTTTGTTGGGGCTGCCATAGTGTTTTAAAGTGCTTTTACTGTGTTTATTTAGTCAAAGTTTTAATTTTTGTGGACTAGTAGTTTTACTGGCATTTGCTGCTTGTCTTCCCTGGAAAAGAGGTACCATTTTTGGTTTGGCCATGGAACATACTACCAGTTCCATGGTCAGTTCTCCTTCCACCCACAAAAAGAAAAAGTTAAGTAAACAACTTTTGCCACCACAGCAGTCTAGCAATTCGATTCAGCTGCAGGTGAGTGACTCTGCTGTGGCCATTTGTTATACCTCACACCACTCATCCTGTACCTCGGATCCCTCTGTTGTAGCACATGCAGTCACTATGGATCAGCAGTTAGTCATATCCTCTGTGGCTGTTGATCTCCCCTTAGTTGACAAGGAAGAGCCACTCTTGTTGGTCTTGGGAGAAGGAACAGGGAAGGCCTCCCTGTTGTGTCAGATAATTCTGTGCCTAGCCTTGGCGAAGCAGCTGCTGCCATTAGTAACACAGGTGGTCCCACTTTTCCTGTCAAAAAGAAACAGAAAACCAAGCACATATCTTCCCTTCCTCAAATTTCTTTTGATAGGAGTAATTTATGTGGACTGGCTCAGATGTTTAATTCAGGCTATTATAAAGTTGTTTTTAATAAAAGAAAGAAGGATGCCTCTTTTCCTGAAGAGATTCAAGTTTCAGATTCTGAACAGCAAGATGCAGGGACTGATTCAGGGTTTTGTCCTCAGATTTCAGATTCAGACTCAAAGGATTCCTGTGGGGATTTCTCTTTCTCTGAGACTATTGCTAGAATGTCCCAGTGTTTTCAGTGTGGGAACACTGAGGTTTCTCAGTCCCTCAAAAAACAGTATGAGTTGTTACAGAAGGATTTTTTCAGAACGTGCACCCCTTCCTCCTGTCCTATCTACTTTAGAGGATGTGTGTCTTATTGTCTGCAGTTTTTGTGATAGTCAGTCAGCTGTACCTAAAAAGGTAGAGAGGATGCATAAAGTTCCTCAGTATTTTAAATTGTTATACACTATTCCAAACCTGGCAGTTATAGCTTTAGTTTATTCCACTGCTAAGTATCGAGTTAATTCCAATCTTACTCTTTCTAATAAGGATAGGAAAATTATTGATAGGTATGGGAAAAAGTGTAATCTTCTGCAACTCTGATTTTCAGAATTTTGAATTCTCAGATTCATATGTTAAAATTTATTCTGACAAATTGTGAAAGGGATGTTTGATCTACAGTTTCTTCTTGTGAAGAAAAATCTGCTTTAAAAAAATGATTTTTTTTCTGTTTCACAGGTTGCTTCTCGTTTTTTGCAGTGTGTGTATGTATGACTGTTGATAGTTCTTTGGCCACTGGTACAGTTTTAAGGAGGTTTGCTTTGCTGCACTCTCAGAACCTCCCAGATAATGTAAAAAATGAGATTTTAAATTATCCCTTGGATAAAGATTCAGGGTTTGGACCTTTTGCTGCAGAGGTGATCAAAAAGTGTGATAAAATGACAAGATGATCCAGGGGATCAAGATTTTTCAGCCCTCCTTTTCCAAAATGTCCAAAGGATTTTTTTTCTCATCCAGTTTTGCCAAAACACAGAATAAAGAGCTTCAAGAGAATTCAAGTAAGCAAACAATTAAGCAGAAATGGCAAGGGGGTTCCAAAAAGAAGTCTCAAACCTCCCAAAACCAAAGACAGTCCAAAAAGTCTGAATGACTTTTCGGTTTACCATCATTATCCAGAATCACATGCGTTCAAGTCCACCTGCATGATGTCCTACATCCTGAACAATGGAATGCCAAACACTAACATTCTTGACTGACCAGTCTCACCCCCTTCTGGACCCATGTTAAAACTTGTTCCTAGGTCCAGGACAGTAGGGAGTTTCAAGACTAATTTTTTATGTCGGTTATACTGGAATTCGGCATTCCAACTTTTCATGGAAGTACGTCGACCGTAAGATTACTTGAGTGCATATGATTCTGCATAATGAAGGTAAACCTGACTTTCAAGAGAACTTGTGACCCCTTCCCACCCTTGTTCCTTTGCTCTCCAGATAGTCTGAATCCCCATTTTTCTCTTTGACAATAAATTATTTCAGATAAATGGGTTCTAAAAATCCTTCTTCACAGTTACAGATTGCAGTGGGAGGAAATTCCTCCTTTCCAGGGTGTCATTCCTCATCCTGCAGATCAGACTCTTTTGCTGCTGCCTGTTCTTCATCACATTCTGTCTTAAGGAATGATAGAACCTGTTCCTCCCAGGTGGGGAAGGTGTTTTATTCAAAGATTTTCCTAGTGCCAAAGAAAGAAAATGCTTGGAGACCAGCTCTGGATCTTTCTTTTCTACACCTGTTTGTGATAATGTCCAATTAAAAATGTTGTCACTTCACAACTTGTTACCTCTTCTTCCTCTTTCACGTTTTCTGATAATGCTTAGGGTTGCCAACACTTTAAAGAGAAAATCCAGGATGATAGCTATGCATGTACCGAAGGTGTGAAGAAAACATTTTTGGGAGAGGGGGTTCCAGGGGTATCACCCTCAGGAAAATTTTGTAATTTTGCATTATAAAATACGTGTTTTACAGCAGTTTTGTGATAGTTTTCTAGCATACAAAACTGTCACATAACTGCTGTAAGATATGTATTTCTATCAAATTATTTATGCTTTTTTGCTTATTGGATTGAATATCAGGTATTCTAGAAAAAAAAAAATAAACCTGCAGTAAAATCCACCACAGCCAATGAACGGATCCAGGAAAAAGTGGCCTAACAGCAACTTGAGACAAATAATTGACCACTTAATACTTTAAATTCGACTAGTCTAGTATTATACTAATTTCTATAATTCAAACAACAGTACAAGCAGCAAATGTCAAAAACAGTTCTGCATATTGCATCAAGTGACTAGCGGGACTGGTTTGCTACAATGAAAAGTGAACAAATAGTAATGGCAGTAAGTATGCACACAGCTAACAACAACTATACATGCAGGGAACCACAAACAGAACTAGAGGTGAAAAAAATAATACTAGGCCTAATAGCGTTGTGTAAGACTTAGTCTAGTTATCTGGTATGCTTTCACCCAATGTCACTGGGTGCTTTATCCAATAATATTTCTTGCAGTTACCTGCTGATAACAGTAGCTTGTCATTATGGAAAACAAATTCATAAATCTCACTGCAGATCATGCTGTAATTCAGGAAAACCTGCAGTTTGGCTTTTACTAAAGCAACAGTAGTTCTGTTTTGTTCTAAACGTCACTTGGCATTCATCAGTGAGAAAATTCTTTCCAGAAAGGCATTGCTCCCGGGCAATGGCAACACGCCCAACACAACGTTAAACAATGTAACTGGAAATCCTTCAGTGGTACAGGCCAGACTGAAAAATATCTGCCATTTGTCACATGGTGATGGCAGAGTCGAATCAGCAACACTATGTGTCAAGCCTTTCTTTAGCCGTGCAGAATTCATAGTAAAATGCGTCCAAGTCAACTTCCTGCAATAAGCCCATGACAGTGCACACAGTTATTACATGTTTAAATTCTGGTGGTTTGTTGAGAGACAAGTGGCTTATTGCAAAAGCAATACTGTCTTCTCACTCTGAGAAATTAAACCACTTGTTCGGGTACATCAAACCCTTTTCAAGAGCAGCACAAAACTTTTCCATGATAGATACCCAGAATGGCTAGATATCTTCATTTTCAAGAACAGCATGCGTTTTAGATCCAAAAAACGTATCTGCTATGTGTGATTCAATTTTTATTCTCAAGTCCTGCATTACTGATAACAGCTCAATGAACGTAAAATCTTCCCGCTCCACTTTCTGAACAGATAATTCAAAAAGACTGTAACCTACCCAGTCAGACTTTCCCAGCAATCAAATGTCAATAAATAAGTAAAATAAGCAAATATGTAAATACTAAATTACTAAGTCAATAACAAATAAACCCTATTCCTGTCTTTGCAGTATTAGCTAAACTATGTACCTCTGTCTAAATAAGTGAAGAAAGCAGCTCTAGCTCTCAACCTTCCATCTCTTCTGTGTCTGTCCTCATTGGCTCACTTTGCATTAGAAGTTATCAGATTTGCTCATATACCACAACGCAGATTGACTGTAATTGCAGTATATGAGCCAATCAAAAACACAAAGTGGAACTATCACTGTTCAATGTGGAACAGCAGAAAAGTTACTCTCAGTTATGTAAACGTGGAGCATTCCACACAATCCAGAGTGCTTGACTGGTAAGATGGGCAGTGCAACAAGTAAACTACACCCGGTACTGACAATAAAATTTAAAATCCAGTCGAGTCTCAAATCCAGGATGTTTTACTTCCTGGACAGGCACTGTCTAGGACATAGGACACAAGACTGAAAAACATGACTGTCCTGTGACAGGACACAAGACTGATAAACATGTAAGTTAAAAGCATTCTGTAGAGTCTCTTTGCTCCTTTATCTGTTTAAAAACTTTAAATTTGTGGCTTTCTGTAGTGTTTACTGTCTAAAGAGTGTAGGCTAATAGCTTTAATATAGGTCCCCATCCTCCCTCCCTGTTGGTGTGTTGCTGTTATACTTGGTGGCTTTGCAGTTGCCCACCCCTAGTGTAAATTTGATCTGGGACACTCCTCCCAGTCTAGTGTCATTAGCTCATTCTACCTAATACAAAGAGAACATCTGAGAAGGCCTTCTGTTTCTCCTTTATCCCTTTCAAAAAAAAAAAATTGCCTGAATCTCCTTGTGCTCTGACTGTGCTCCTCAAACATTTTAGAAATATAGAGTATATTTCAGAGCATTTATTATAACTGTAATTGCCTTAATATTGCTACAACTCAAGTGCTCTAGGTTGCACTGCATCTGAATTGTTTGTGTGTTTTAGCTGCTTTTCTGTATATATAGACTTCTCTGTATATGTAGACTAGCTACTTATTCTGCTGTATTACTGCCTCTTAAATCGTTTTTCAGTTGTGCACTTGCCTTGCTTCATTTAAAAAGTTTTAAATTGCTAATTTTGTAGAGTTTAATTGCATTTACTGTTTAGGACTATACACTCAAGTGTGTCAGCCTTTTCTGTGTTTATTTACTGTATTATTGCATTGTTTAGCCTGTTTTAACAAAAAAAAAATAATATCTTGTTTGCTCGTTTCCCACCTTTCCTAGCCAGTCCATATCCCAGGCTTTGCCTGTCTCAGGACTTTATTTTCTGTGTTCAGAGCTATCCAGACCTTGCTGTGGTAGAGGGAAGCCCTACTGCTTACCAGTGGGAGTGGAGAGCATTGTACTGCCTATCTAACACTAGAGGAGTGGTTTCCAGCTCTGAAATTGTAATTTTATTAGCCTTTTTGGGCTGATTTCGATCCTTTTCAACCTTCTGGCTTAAAAACGCGTGTGTTTGCACATTTTTTGCATTGTGCAGCACTACGAGGCTACAGTTAAACTATTCCAGGAGCCAGAAAGTCTGCTGTTCAAATTTTCCCTTAGAACTAGCTGGTTTCTCAGTAGTAGCACTAAAATCTGAACCCCTGTGACTAGCACTTGTGCTAGAACATGCTGGAAAGCACTAGGAAGCCTGAAACTGATGCAAGCACTGAACTCTCCTTGTCAATAAGGAGAAATTAATTGTAGGCACTAAACAGCCTATAATTGCAAAGTACCTTGCAAAGGTAAGGGAAAACAGCTCTTATACTTGACAAAAAAGCACCTAAACAGGCATGTCCAAGGGTCAGCTTCCGGTGATTTCTCCTGTCCACCTGGTGAATCTGGGCATACTGGGGCAATGCGGCAACTGCCTCATGTACACAGACAATCCTCTCCTCCTACCACCCAACACTACAACCTCCAAGAGATGCGCTTACATAGCCAAACTGGAAGCAAGGCTCTCTCTGGCCAAGATTGTGCTAGACAGTCAAGAGGAGAAGGTTAACACCTGCACTGCACCTCAAGCAACTCATAGCCCTTCAAAACCCACACCATCAACACCCACACATAGCAACACCAAACCCACATATGTGGAGGCCTTTAACATTAACCTGCCCAAGCAACAAGGACCTCCGAAGCTGAAATGCAAACAAACACCAATCACAACCAAAGTGACACATAGCTCACAACATTGGTGTGCCAGCCAACAGCAGCCCCTAAGGCAAGACAATATACCCAACACTTTAGTCATAGGTGACTCTATAGTCAGGTACACTGATGTCCCACTCACCAGGCTGAACAAGGAGAAAATTACAGTCAGCTGCCTGTCAGATGCCAGGATCCGCCACATAACGCATTCCCTCAAGTCACTCCACAAGTACAAGTACAGCTGTTATTGCCCATGTTGGAGTGAATGACTTGAGACGTACCTCCCTGGACTACATGAAAAGAGATATGGAAGAGCTCTTTGATCATGTGGCCCAGGCAGGTATGACCCTAGCCCTGAGTAGCATCCTGCCTTTGCCCAGAATGATACCACAGTGTAAGGACAAAATGATTGACTTCAACAATTGGCTAAGCTTCTGGTGTCACTCAAAGGGGATCCAGTATCTGTCTACCTGGGAAGACATGATCAACAAACCACGATGCTTTGCCAGAGATGGTCTGCACCTGTCAACCCTGGGATTCAGGTTACTGGCTAAAGCTCTTGCCACCCCTATAGTGCCTTTTCTAGGCAAGGTTCAAAGGATAAAACCACCACCGTAACAGATACAAGCATGCAAAATCTGAAGGTAATGCTACTGAATGCTAGAAGTCTAAACCTCAAAATGCACTCTCTGGAGGCACTCCTAAAAATAGAGAACATCGATATCTGTTCAGTAATTGAGACCTGGTTCAAAGCTCCAGAGAGCACCCCTGTAATACCAGGCTACAACTCTTAACACACTTTTTGGCCATGAAACCAAGACCAAAACACTAAAGGTGGAGGAGTGTCCATATTCACCAAGGATATTCACACCTCTAGGCTAGTTGCCAAACACAATGCATCTGAAATTCTCCAGATGCAACTAACACTAGGTAAGACTGCAATCCAAACTGTAGCTTGCTACAGATCCCCCACCATGCCCCAAGATTCTCACTACACCTTTCTAAACATACTGGAAATATTAAGATACAACCAAACACCCTAATACTGGGTGATTTCAACGACCCTGCCATTAACTGGGAAAACTACTCGGGTACCAACTCCTTTTCCCAACGGTTCTTAGAATTCATAAATTCCAATGCCCTGGATCAACTAATCCATTGTCCCACCAGGGGTTCCAATATCCTAGACCTGGTTATTACCAACATGGGAGATAGATGCTCCACACCAGTGGTCACCCCCTCATTGGTCAGGTCTGACCATAAGCAAATCACCCTTGACATCCACATCCCACCCCCACCCCCCAGTAAGGAAACCTCCATAAAAAACTTCTCCAAAGTCAACTTCATGCTACTGAAGTCAGAAGTGACAAACTTCATGACACCCATGTAGACGGGATCTGAAAGTTTGACTGCAGAATCCTACACCACGGCACTGTACGAGCACATCCACTCGTGCATGAATAGTGCCATCCCAAATAGAACCAAGATGCTCTTCTCTAAAAAAATGAAGCCAATCTGATGGTCCCCTGCTATAAACAAACTATACAACAGAAGGAAGAAACTGTTGCAGAAAAGAGGAAAATCCCAGGATGCAAAAAACTCCCTCACCAGCCTCAGTAAGAAGCTGAGATCCCTCATAAAATCCTCCAAAGCTAGTTCCGAAAATAAAATTGCCAAAGTTTCCAAAGACAACCACAAGGCATTCTATAGTTATGTCAACAATCTTAATGGCAATGCTCAGATCTGCTCTGAGCTACAAGAGAAGGGCATTAAATATTCTGATCCCAAGGATTTTGCCAATATCCTGGCAGACTGATTTAGTCCCAACTTCACCCTTCTCTCACTCCCTAAAGGGCCCATCTCAATACCAAAAGATTGCCAAATTCCGGTAATCATGGCCACACAGGTAGAAACCACACTCTCCAAAGCTAAGAATACAGCATCCATGGGACCAGATGACATCCCAGGCTGTGTACTACATGAACTACAGAATGAACTGGCACCCAACCTAAGTATCATGTTTAATCTTAGCCTCACCTCAGGCTTCGTGCCCACTGAGTGGCGCACAGCAACAGTTACCCACTCCACAAGGGGGGATCCACCTTGGATCCCAGGAACTACCGTCCCACCAGTCTGACAAGTCTGATCTGCAAGGGCATGGAACGCATTATCATGGAACTTATAAACAAAGACATTGGCAACCTTCAAACACTGGACCCCAACCAGTTTGGGTTTGTGAAGGGCCAATCTTGTCTCCTAAATCTGATTGACTTCTTCGAATCAGTCTCCAGAGCTGTGGACGAGGGTAAGGCGGTCCACACAGCCTATCTGGACCTTGCCAAGGACTTTGACACCATCCCCCACTCTGGAATCATAGATAAACTTACTAAGCTGGGCATAAATCCCTATGTCACTCGATGGGTTGCCAACTGGCTTACTGACAGAACCCAGACTGTAAAAGTAGCCGACTCCAAATCCAGCTCCAGACAATGACAAGTGGAGTACCTCAGGGTTCAGTCCTGGGACCACTCTTGTTTGGTATCTACTTCTCTGAAGAACAGGCCAACACTAAGGGACTCTGGCTAACAAAGTTCGCAGATGACTGCAAACTTGGAGCCATTACTGAATCCCCAAATGATGTGGATATTCTACAAAAGGGCCTTACAGAAACAGATGCCTGCTGCCAGAGCCATGGACTCAAGCTTAATACCAAGAAATGTATAGTTATCCCCTTTGGAAAAAAACATGTACCCATGAATTACCACACAGGTGGCAGTACACTAAACATTGAAAGTGTGATGAGAGACTTAGGGACACAGGTGGACAGTGGTCTCACTTTCGATAACCACATCACCACAACAGTCAGGAAATCCTTCTATGTGGCACACCTCATCACTAAGGGCTTTTCATCCAGAAAAAAGAGGTCATTGTCCCACTGTACTCATCCCTCATTAGACCCATTATAGAGTATAATGCCCCATTTGGTATGTACCTCACAAGACATTTGCAACAGCTGGAAAGGCCACAGAAATACCTCACTAAAAGAATCACAGGCCTAAAGCAGATGCCATATGCTGACCGTCTAAAAAAACTCCAGCTATACTCTGTGGCATAACGTCTACTCAGAGGTGATCTCTGCTTAACATACAAGGTCATGTCAAACCCTGAGCTGTTGAACATGCTCCACTTAAAGAAATCCCAATCCCTCAGAGCCACACACTCCAGGGATCTAAACCTTGTCATCACAATCAACAAAACATGCTGGAGGGATAGGTTCTTGTCCCAGAGACTCCCCATACTCTGGAATAAACTGCCCATACATGTCAAGCAGAGCGCCTCCTTGGCCCTCTTCAAAAGGAACCTTGATGATTGGATGGGAGATAGCAAATTCTCCCCGGGGATCACGTCAGTCGCCCTGCTAGACAGGGGTCCAGAGAAGTAAATATTGTGGGAAGAAATATCCAGGGAATTGTTATGGCTAGGCTTATATAGGCCCTAGGGCCAATAGCCTAGGACCAACCTATGAACCTATGAACCTATGGAAAATCCAGGATGGTTGGCAACTCTAATAACACTAGACGTAAAGATGCTTATAATCACATCCCTAACCATCCCAATGTCAGATGTCTCTTAAGATTTTGAGTGTTTGGATCACATTATCGGTTCTCTGACCTACCCTTTGAACTAGCCACTGTATCAGCAGTGTTCATAATGTGTCTAGCTCTGGTTACAGCTCATTGCAAGCTACAACGTATACACATTTTTTCCATATTTAGATGACTAGCTTATCTTTGCAGAGTCTTTTTCGAGGTGTCAGGAATCTCTCTTTTGGGTGAGAGATCTCTTGCACAGACTGGGAGTCCAAGATAATAGTCAAAGTCTTTCTTGACTCCATCACACAGGATTGTGTTCCTAGGATGTCAGCTAGACACCTCATTTGAAAGTGCTTTTATTCCACAGGAAAAATAGATGTTTACTTAGATTTATTTCTAAGTTTTTCCACTCAGACTATGGTTACTGAGAGGGAATACCTCAGGATTTTGTATCTCATGGCATCTATGATTCTCATGATATCCCTGGCAAGACTGCACATGAAAAAGTTACAGTGGTATCTGACATTTCTTTGATCACAGCATCAACACCTTTTTAACTTTTCAGATCACAGTGCTGAGGTTTGTTAGAAGAGAAATCTTTTGGTGGAGGTAACAGCTATCTTTAAATTGAAGTCTCCCCTTCTTCCTCCCTCCCTGCTCTAAAGCAGTCAGTCACTACAGATGCTTCAGACATTGCTTGTGGAGCAGTTTCTGGAGGAATAAAAGTGCAGGAGATGTAGGGCAGTAAGGACAGATGCAAGCACATGGATATCTAGGAGATGTTTGCCCGGATCAAGGCACTTAACTCTTTGAACCATCTTTGGTCCCCAGGAGTTCTTCAAGTGGTTATAGACGATACCACAGTCATGTGGTCCGTCAACAAACAAGGGGGTGCCAGGTCATACCCCCTTTGCAGACTGGCCATTTTAGCTTGGGATATAGCTTTACAATACAATCTCACTCTGCAGGCATCCTACTTTTGTCAGAGCAACATTGTGGGGCAGACAAGCTAAGCAGAGCCAAGGCAGATATTCACAAATAGAAACTAGATTAGGGGGTCCTCTTTGTCACCTCTCTGAACAATCAACTGGCAAACTTTTATTCTATTACTTCATACAAGAAGGCCTGGAAGACAGAAACCTTTTCTTTTCTTTGGATTGGAATTTTCCTGTATGCCTTTCCACACTTTCCACTAATATCCAGGGTACTTCTGAAGAAGGAATTCCCCCAAGATTATTGTAGCAATTCCCATCTGGCCTAGTCAGCTGTGGTTCTCCCTTCTTTTGGAAATGACCAGGGACAATTACCACAAGTTTCCTCACAGGCTGGATCTACTTACACAAGACCGGGGATGTTTGATGCACCCAGACATCAATCATCTTCAATTAACTGCCTTGATGATAGAGTCCTAATTCTTTTTAGGCACCTGTTTTCTGAAGATGTGCAGCAGGTACTAATGGAGGTGGGAAAGCCTGCTACTAGAAAATCATATATTAGCAAATGGAAAAGGTTTTCTATTTGGTTCAACAACATAAATAGCACTCATTCAGACCTAGTTGTTCTCTGGTTTTACAATATTTGTGAGAGTAGCTTTCTTATGGCCTTTCTTATTCCTCTATCAAGGTTCCTTTATCTGCCATTTCCGCATGTCAGTCTATAGATCCTCCTCTTTCAATGCAGTTTCATGTAAAAATGCTCTTGAAAGAGATTTGCATAAGAGGCCTCCTAGAAAACAGGGGGAGGGGGCCCTGCATGAGATCTTAATTTTGTGTTAGAAAAGCTAACATTTGCTCCATTTGAACCAGCTAATCTGGCTGACTTGAGGTTCTTAACATGGAAAATAATTTTGCTGATTGCTCTGACCTCTGCAAGAAGGATATCTGACTTCCAAACTCTTATGGTGAGGCAACCATATTTCATTTTCTACAGGAGCAGGTTTTCTTTGTGAGCTAATCCTTCTTTTATTCCTAAAGTGGTATTCGAGTTTACTTTAAGCCAAACTATCCATCTCCTTGTTTTCTTTCCTGAACCTAAAAAATGATGGAGAAAGGATGCTCCATATCTTGGATGTCCACAGACAACTCAGGTATGATCTTGACAGTGTTAAATCTTGCAGATCTTCAGATCAATTGTTCATTTCTTGTAAAGGCAAGAAGGGGCAACCTGTGTCAATACAGACTATTCCCAAATGGTTTTCCAAGGGTATTATTTATTTATTTATTTTATTTTACATTTGTTTACCAGGTAGTGTCCGACTGGGCTGGATTGCCTGTTTTCAGCGGAGACACGGGGAGAGAAGCTCCATTTACAAAACATTACAAATAATAAAATGCAGACATTACATCAGAATGCTTGTAGTAAGATACAAAAATTACATAAGAAAATTTAAAATGAAAAATAAGTACAGTATTACATCCGGACTAATAGAAAATTGAATAATACTCAAATGTAATTGTGACTATTATTCTTACATTAATAGCTTCAAGTAGAGATGTAGCAATCACTAGTGATATGGAAAAAGTTTAGAGCTATAAAGGTGAATAGCCTAGCTTAACAAGGCATGTTTATTCAGAGATTTAGAAAATTAATGAATTTAAAAATGTTTGCATAACTGAGATAGCAGGCGAAAAACCAAGCCAGATGTGAAAAATATAATGCAAGAGAGTAACAATGTGGCTGAGAAGAGAGGAGTTATTTGGGTTGGCTACAGGGGCAAAGCCAGTTATTTTTTAGATACTTCCTTTTGTTATACTCACTGTGATGTCCCCACTCTCAGCCAGTAATCAGGGAGCCTCAGTCCTCACCACTGACACTGGAGAGGGATGTTCACTTGGAACAAAAATGGATACACCCAGTATTTCCAGATGCAGCTCTCTGTACCAAGCACAATTTCACTTGAGCACACAGGAAATACAATCAACCCAGGGTCTGGTTTCCCCCTCTATCTCTCTCCAGGTCCTCAGTAAGGCTCCCCACTGGCACAGCTGTGGAGTTAAGTCTTCAGCCGAGTGTCCAAGCCAAGTCCTCCAGCACTCTCTCTGTGAAACCAGTGCTTCATGTCTCTGCTGCAAGTAGCTCACACGCACACACACACACACACACACACACACACACACACACACACACACACACACACACACACACACACACACACACACACACACCTGGGAAAGGCTGGCATAGATTTACTAGCTATGCCCCCTTCTGCCCAGACTATAAGGTAGTTACATTGCCACCAGACACCCCAAAGCCAGCTAGTCTAAGGCTCTTGCAATGGTAGCCAATTATACTGAGTGAAATTAATATTAATACAAATGGTAATGTTAACCAAACACCCAGGCTTTCAGGAGTGGCCGCAGTGTCACCAGTAGATATAAGTACTCCCAAAGGTTAAATATTCTGTAAAGGACCAGCCACAATGAAAAGTTTAAATATATTTAATAATAAATAAGAAAAGAACATTAACATACTAAATATTTATTTACAATAAACATCAGAGTTTCAATCACAGGAAATATTAAAAATAACACAGATAAATAGATTCACACAGATACAGAAAAACAATACTTAACTAATCTCACTATATTTTCCTGACTCATCTAAAGAGTTACTATTCCCTGGTCACTTACTAGAGCAAGGCAAGATGAAGTAGGTGAGTGGTCTTCCTTCTTTGTCAGCTTCCAAAAACAGACTGCCCTGTGACTTCAGTCTCAACTACTATTAAAACATTGAGAAAAAACATTAACTCAGGACAGTGTCCTGTATAAAATCATGATAGGTTCACGAATATATGAGAATATGGACACTGAAACACGGCATTAGTACACAAATGGGGATACTTGGGATGAACATGGCTAGGCTTGTAAAGGTTCTAGGGCCACCAGCCTAGTAACCTCCTATGAACCTATGAACCTATAATAAAAATGGTAATAATGCATGGGCAGAATGTAAAATAAAGTGTTTATTCCAAAACTTTAAAAGGCAAGCTCTTTTGTGATATAATAAATCACTTCATCAGACCTCAAAACATTAAAAAAACAGTAAGTATAAAAACTTTCATTCACCAATCAGATCAAACATTTTCAGAAAAACTATCCAGTTATAACAAAGCAATACCCGGTTACAAAATACCAGTGAACAACTACTATAGCTCATTCAGCCTAGCGTTTAAAGGTCTACACCCACAACCAGACAATAGAAATGTGCTTACTAAAACATAAAACATTGAAAAGGTAAAATAAAATAAAATGGGATAACATTAATAATAATATGAAACAAAATAAAATATATATACATCAAGAATCAACAGATATATCAAATCTTACATAACCTGTGAGTGTTCAAAGCAGGTTTCAATAGAACTGGGCCATTACGACCAGAGCCCCTGTCTGCTCTCATACTAATAATTCATCCTAACTCATACTTCTCAGTAATATTTCTTAGATCTCCTAAACATGGATTTCCATAAACTCTATCTATCATCATAAACCTGAAAGCATGTGTAGCCCCTTTTTCTCCTATATGTTTAGCCGGGGCATTACACTGGTTGTAGATATGGATCTGGTATAAGTGCTCCCTAACACATTCCTTCAAACTCCTATTCATCTTTCCAACATAAAATGAAGCACAAACCATGCTAAATAAACTAAATATCTGGTTCTACAATCTGCATTAACATTGAAACAAATCCTGGTGCCTAAATCTGGGTGTACAAAAATAATTCCTACTATCAGTATAACTCCAGAAACTACACTTCCCACAAGGATAGATACCAAGTACATCACTGATAGGCTCAACCCTTCTAATATTCTCAAGATAACATAAAAGCCTGTTCAGGGATTTTTATTTTTAAAACAGAATTGTGGTGTGTTCCCCATTATTCCCCCAATCCTATCATCAGTGAGTAGCACATTCCAATGTTTCCTAATTATATCTGTAATAACATTTACTTTACTTCTGTAGTTTAGACAAAAAGGAAGATTCTTATTACTAAAAGCCCTGCTTGTATCTCTTGCTAACTATAGGCTGAGAAATAAGGTCTAGCATGTAAAACTTGCAACCATTGCATTGTGTCACTCCCTAGTCCACCTCATTCTCCTTATATCCCCTCTCCATAAATTCAGACTTTAACTTCTCAAGATCATTTAAATAACCATCTAAATACACATTCACCCTTGAAGTATGCATGTTTTGCCCCTTAATTACATTCACAAAAATGTAACCAGTGTGCATGCTAGTCCTATGAAGTAAAGAGTTTATATAACATGTTGTTTTTTAATAATCTAGTACTAAAGGATAAATCAAGACTTCTAAACACTTCAACATCCAAGAACTCAATATTAATTCTAGAAAGCTTCAGTGAAAATTTCAGAAAAGAAGTAGTTCCATGAATATAGTCCACAAACCCATGCAAATCAATACCTGTACCTGTCCATAACCAAAATATATCACCCACAAAGTGACAATAGAACTTAACATAATCATGATACATTGTAGATGTGAAAACACATCTGTTATCCCATTGGGCAAGAAATATACTGGTGTAGCTATTGGTACAAGAAGTTCCCATAACTATGCCAGATTTATGTAAAAAATATTCTCCATAAAAAATAAAAACATTCTTTTCCAAAACAATCTCAATAATCTGACATATTAAAGTAATTCTTCCCATGCCATATGAACTATGTTCAGACAAATACGCCTAAACCAACTCTATCCCTTCCAAATTAGGAATCACAGTAAACAAAGAAGTTACATCAAGTGTAACTAGAAGACAACCATCAGGAAGGGAATTAATACAAGTATAATCATACAAATTCTGCAGAAACTGTTTAGAGTCTCTTAGAACAACTTCTGATGAATCCAAAAACAGGTCTAAGCTGTTTCTCTATAAAAATTGAAAAAAGATCAGTGAGCCAACCTTCACTGGCCACAGTAGGTCTAAAAGGTGGCACAGCGGGATTCTTATAGATCTTAGGAAGTCCATGGAAACTAGGGACCAACAGAGATTCAATTATCAGATTATTGGCCAGGTCTAGACTTATATACCTACTCAGTAAACAATCATTAATCATCCTATGTACTGTATTTTTCAGGACATCCAAATCCTTCAAACTAATCCTAGTATAGGTAGTTTCATCACTCAACATAGCCTTGATGGAAGAAAAATTAAAATCCCTATCTAGAACAATAGACCCTCCTTTATCAGCTGGTTGAATGGCAACACTAACATAATTTTTCAAGCCAAATAGAGCTTTCCTTTCAAGGGTCATAAGATTATGAAAAATATAGTTATGCTGATCATCACTAAAAACTTTAAACAGATCATTTTCACATAACTTAATGAAGGCTTAAAAGTACAAGGCTTCTTAAATATATCAATCTCATTCTCATTTGAAAACATCATTTTTAACATAAGATTTCTAACAATGAGTCTTAGATTAAGGATAGTTTCAGTCAAATCAGCCCGCTGACTGGGAATGAACGAAAGTCCTTTATTCAAGACTGCAACTTCAATATCAGTCAATTGCCTGGATGAAAAATTATAAATCAGGGAGTGGGATTTGGTTGCAACATATGTTTGATACTCTGATGCCCCCCCCCCCCAGATCCACTGGTTGTTTCTGCTTAACCCTTCCCCAACTCATGGATCTGCTTGGGGAATTCATCTCTCCTCTCTGAATTGGTAGGGTAGAGTGGGAAAAACCTGATTAGAGCACACTGGACTTTTCCTCTTAGCACCAGACCATATTTGTATTGGGCTAGTTTTTCTCCTTACATCAGGTTGTACTGACATGGATGCCTCTAACCCCCCCAGGTGTCATGTAAACGGAACTATTCATCAGAATTATAGCAGCATCAGTCTTATTAAATTCTTTATTGCTATTGCCTTTACTATCTTCATTAACAATCTTGTGTTCACCCACAGAAATGCATTCATTCACAGAAGGAGAGCACACAACCATTTTTAAAATCTTGAGTCTCTATCTAATTTCGACTTCCAAGATGGCTGCAGATTGTCAACATAAAACAAAGGCTGGCTGAATACGAGACTGCTCAGGAAGAGATGTTTCGAAGAATAATAGAATTAGAGGATAGTACACATAGGGAAACCTGAGATTTTCATGTATTCTAGAGAAGCTGGGTGGAACAGACTGCATTAATTTTATGAAAGCACAAATAAGCAACTGGACTGGTATTCCACAGCAGGAGTTGTTAGTTGAAAGGGCACATTGTGTGTATGCTCCAAACCTGGCTATAAGAAAGCATCCTAGACATTTAATAATAAAGATGCAATCCTACCAGCAGAAGGAATTGATTCTGACAAAATTGTGGCAGAAGGACAAAGTACTAAAAGTAGGAGGCCACAGGGTGTTTGTTCAGAATGATTACTCATTGTACACCACACAAAAGAGAAGCAAATTTATTCCACTATTCAGGGAATGTTGAGATGCAGGTGTGAGATTCAAACTGCTGTACCCAGCTATCTTTAAGGTATTCTTCCCTGAGGGGACAAAATAATTTTTTGATGAAGTACATGCTAAGGAGGGAATACAAAAGTTTGTCCAACAAAAAGTAAGCTGTGAAACAGAAGGATATTCTGTTTCTTGTTCTTTTGGTAATAAAGACAACAGAGGGACTGCAACTGTGAAACCTTTTCAAAATTTTCAATGGAAAATGTTAGAGAGAAGGAAGGGAACATGAGAGCTGACTAGAAGAATCAAGAGCGCTTTGGAAATGAAGCAGAGGCAGGGTTTCAGAGATGAACAGTAATAAAACCAGTAACTTAATATGGGATTACAATGCAATAATTATATTTGTGAAATAGAACAAGAAAATCTGGAAATATTGGACTTTTTCAGAATTTGTTGGACTTGTGGGAGACTCTAAACAATATGCAGTAATTCATGTCATTAATGTTTGGAAAAATATTTTAAGGAGGGGAAGAAGAGGGAGAAAGTTAAGTGTAAGTAAAGATTTTTTTTCTTAAATAGTACCAGTTTTGTGGCATATGGTTTTCTTTACATGCTATAAGTAAAGTTTTTTTCAGTTATTTTTAAGTGCAATAGGGATTGTAAACAGGTGCTGCTGTTTTTTATTTGTTTCTTTTTTTCTCCCTTCTTCTCTCTGTGTCTCTCTCTCTCTTCTTGTTCAATTTTCAGAAATGTAGGCACTACAATGTACAAAAAAGCCTGGTTATAAAGCATGATAAAAGAAAAATCAATGTTTTTTTTCTCATTCTTGCATGGGGAAATTACTGGATTAAAGATCTTAGGTTGATTTAGTAACACGTTTTAAGAGACAGCAAGTAAAATTGAATATTATAAGGCTTTTTTTCTAAAAAAAAAAAAATACATATATGCTTAGTAACAGTTCTGTAGCTGATCTAAAGAGAAACTGGCTGCCTGGTTATCATGTCTCCATGGAGACAATCTGATAAAGAAAAACTGGCTACAGTCTGGTGGAGAGTGATTGGCTGAGAAAAAGAGAAATTGGATAGGAGATAATGTTCTCTGAAAACATTCAGGGGCTTTCCCAAGGTAGTTAATGTTCTCTGAAAACATTCAGGGGTTTTCCCAGCTGGTGAAGCTACAAAGATAAGAAAAAACTAATTAGCACTTAGTAGAAGCACAGGCTGCATCATGCGTCTTAGCATGGATGACCTTCCTTTTAGATTAACTCAAGTCTGTGAGTGTGGCTGTCAGTTTGGGACTTTTGTTCCTATTAGGAATGTAAAAACATTAATATTTGAAGGTGTACATAGTTTTATGTGTTATATTAAGTTAATAGTTTTTAGGAGGGTAATGGGGGTGTGTTTGTTATTTTGTTTGAGGGCTTTCAATAAAACAAAGAGTTTTATAAGATGTGACATAGGCTCAAATGTATATGACAAGAAACAACTGTATAAAAGTTCAACCTGCCAAACATTATATACATGCAACACAAAAGCTCAACCTAGATATTTAATAAAAAAGGTATTATACATAAAAGGTGGGAATAATAACTTTTTAATACAATGTCTTTAATGTCTTTAAATGTAAATGGCCTCACAGATAAATGCAAACAGGAAAGAGTAGTGACCTATATTAATGTAAATAGCTATGCTACAAGAGACACACTTAGAAAGAACTGAATGTGTGAGTTTGATATAGAAAGGTTTTCAGGATGGTTATTCAGAGGAATATGTGGGATAAAATAAAACAGGAGTACTTATATTACTTGTAAGAGGAGCTCCAATAGTGATAGAAGAAGAAGATAAAAAGATAATAATGACAGATTTTTAGTGCTAAGGGGCTACTGGCAAGGGAGGAGAATTACACTGGCATGTATTTACATTCCACCTAAAACTGCTATAATGGAGGTTAAGAAAATTCTGGGAGAAATAATCAGTTTTCAGCAAGTAATATTACTTATAGGTGGGGACTGGAATTTGATTTGCAGCAGTAAAGATGTATCTAGGAGGCCCAGAAGGGAAAATATAACAAAGAAGGGTAGATTTTTGAAGAAACTTATGAAAATATTTGGCGTGGAAGATGTGAATTCAGTAATAGGAGTTTGGAGTGAATTTACATATTATTCCCCAAGATATAAAAATTGGGCTAGGCTAGACAGAATTTACATTTCACAGGAACATGTGCATTTAATTGAAGGTCTTGATGACCACCCAATAACTATTTCAGATCACGTGCCAATAATAGCTAAAATCAAAACAGGGTAATGAAATGAAAACAAGACATTGGCATTTTCCCACTTATCTGTTGAAAAGAGAGGAATTTAAAGAATTGGTAGTGGATATTATTCAGGAGCTATTAGAGAGGATAGAAATTTCTTCTGAGAACCTCTATTTAATTTCTTCTTCTGCCTTGAAGGCTCGCAGGTTACCTAAGATTTGATATTTCTGTTGATTGTTGGTGTATATATTTATTTTGTTTCATACTATTATTAATATTATTCATTTTATTTTCCCTTTTCTAAGGTCTATGTTTTTAATATGTATGTATGCATTGTCTGTTTGTGGGTGTAGCCCTTTAAACACTAAGCTGAATGAGATATAGTAGCCGTTCATTGATACTTTGTAATCAGGGATTGCTTTGCTAGGATTAGATAGTTTTTCTGAAAACTTTTGATCTGACTGGTGAATGAAAGTTTTTATACTTGCTGTTTTATTGTTTTGTGGTCTGATAAAGTGATTTATTATATCATGAAAGCACTTACCTTTTAAAGTTTTGGAATAAACTCTTGATTTTACCTTCTGACCATGCATTATTGTTGTTTTTAATTACTGTGTACTAGTGCCGTGTTTCAGTGTCTGTATTCTCATATATTTGTGAACTTATCATGATTTTACCAATCCACCATATACAACGATGGTGAAAGTAAAAGAAGTTTTAAGGTTAGGTTGAAAGAATATTTAAGAGATATAAGTAAGGGGAAAGAAGATAGTCTAGTAGCTTTTTAGAATGTCATAATAGTACCCCCCATGATTTAAAAGCAACTATTTTAGAGCAAATTAAAGTGCAGGATGTTAATAATATGAAGAGAAATCTTTGGAGAAAAGAATAATTTTTTATTATTAAATTTAATACATTAATTCCAAGGGGACTTAATAAGGAATGTCATAGGAAGTGTTTTCTTTAATTTTATATTGAAGAAAGATTTACTTGATTAATTAATGATGTAATTGAATGATGGCTTATTTTAAATGTATTTAAAGGATGTGTGTAAGAAGGAAGTTATACTCTGTGAAGGCTTTATCAGCCGAGGTGCTAGAGAAGTGTTAAAGGTGTTGGTGTGTGTTGCTAACTTATCTGTTTATCATTTTAATAAAATGAAGAAAAGAAGAACTGTTCACTGGTTGGTTCCTTCATCTGTGTGGTTATATTATTGTGATTTTATATTGGACTCTGTCCTCAGTGGATGTTTTTTCTCTGTGTTTTTACTTGGCTTTTGCCTATACACTCGGGAGCATGGCTGAAGGCTACAATGTAGAGACTGAACTGGATTTTAATCCAAATGTGAATGGCTTTGATGGGAGAATAAGCCTTTTGACAAAGTTCCTAATGAATAATGAGAACCCCTTACTTGGTACAGGCGATAATTCCTTGGGTGTTGTAGGGGATGAAGAGAAAGGTGACAGTCGAGCCTTTCATTCTAAGATACATGTGCTGGAGAATCATTTATATCAGCTGAAGTGATTGCAGTTACAACATTTCCATCCTGAGGCATGTATGCAATTTCGTATTATCCCCAGAGGGTTAAGGGTTCTCAAAATGCCTACTTATGGTGAACACTATCCAGATTTGCTGGCACAATGGCAGTGGCTTAATCAAGTTTTAACTATCTTAAACTTTTGATTGACTTTTTTAAGCCGATTGAATTAGAACTCTTAGAAAGCATTAAAAGACATCAGAATGATCTTTATGGCTCTTTTCTATTTGAGTCTGTCAATTTGGCATTAAGTGAAGTTATTGACAATGTTTCAATATATGAGAAAAGACTGTCTCTTCAGAAAAAGTATTAGATAGACTCTCAAAATTTTAAGAATGGTTGTGTGTTCTGCAGGCCAAGAACAACTGAGTATACTTCTGTGAGTGAACGCATTTCTGTGTGTGAATGCAAGAATGTTAATGAAGGTAGTAAAGACTCTAGTAATAAAGAACTTAATAAGACTGACATTGCTATAATTCCTATGAATAGTTTTGTTTACACAACACCTCTGGGGAAGAGACATCCATGTTAGCACAACCTGATGTAAGGAGAAAAACAAGCCCAATACAAATACAAATATGGTTTGATGCTAAGAGGAAAAGTACAGTGTCCTGTAATCAGGTTTTTCCCACTCTACCCCTACCAATTCAGAGAGGAGATATGACATCCCTGAGAAGCTCCAGGAGTTGGGAAAGGGTGAAGTGGAAACAACTAGTGGATCTGGGGGACCATCGGACTATCAAACATATGTGGTAACCAAATCCCACTCCCTGATTTATAGTTTGCCATCCAACCAATTGACTGATATTGAAGTTGCAGTCTTGAATAAAGGATTTTCATTCATTCCCACTCAGTGGGCTGATTTGACTGAAACTATCCTTGATCTAAGACTCTTTATTAGAAATCTTATTTTAAAAACAATGTTTTTAAGTGGGAATGAGACTGAGATTGATACATTTAAGTAGCCTAGTACTTTTAGACCTCAGAACCATCAATTAATAGAAGCCTTCATTAAGTTATGTGAAAATTATCTATTTAATGTTATGATATCCAGTTAATATCCCACTGAACTGCCAACAATTAATGTGACATCTGGACAATACCCTACCGGATTGTCAACAATAATGTGACATCTTCTACTATCCTGGGTCAGTAACTAAGGAGCTTCAATCCTCACTACTGACCCCAATGTGAGACTGTCACTTAAACTGGAGTAATATTTCACAATTTTTTCCTAAGAGCACAACAGAAACATGCTCTATAATCTGGGACTGGACTGTGTACTTCTGTCCACCCCAAATATAACTCCTTATTACACAATTCAGAGCAATGTGTCCCAGTTTAAGACCTTTGATACACTCAGACTTAAATAAATTAAATCTCACATATCCAAACACTTCTGGGAAAGCCTGAAACAGATTTCCAGCTGTGTCCCTACCCCAAAATAATACAGCAATACTGCCACTAATCAGATTGTCTTCATACCCTTTTAAAGGTATGCACAATTATGAAAATTAGATATTAAAACAAATAGTAACAAATGACATACGCAGCCAGGTTTACAGAGTGGCCCAGGAAGTTATCAAGGCGAGTATAAGTACTCTCAAATCACTAAAGAAAAATACTGATTGACCAGCCACAATGTAAGTTAATAAAATATTTAATAATGAACAAAATGATTAAAAATATAAAACAGTAATTTCCAATAAACAAACAAAATTCAATCACCAGGAAAATTAAATCTACTGTAGCACAGAAATCCAACATTAAGAAAAACTCAACTGATCTAACTGATTAGTTATACTTTTCCTATCTGACTAAAGAACACTGTCCCTGATCTAAACTAAATTGTTACAATAGAGCTAAGGCAGGCTTACAGTTCTTGTTGAGTCCTTTCTGGATATCCACTGCACAGTAGATCTGAGAACTTCATCAGGCTGTTATATGGTAACTGGCAACTGACTACTGTAACTGACTTAAAGGAGAGATAACTATCCCAGCCGAGTGTAGCCTCCCAGACATCTCAAATGCGCAGGTGAAAGCTGCTCTCTCTAAAGCTAAAAACACAGCATCAATGGGACCGGATGGTGTCCCCGGCTGTGTGCTACACGAGCTAAATGAGGAATTAAACCCGCACATAAGGCAGCTGTTTAATCTCAGCTTTACCACAGGATACATGCCCAAGGAGTGGCGTACAGCAACTGTGGTCCCACTCCACAAAGGCGGCGCCTCTACGGACCCTGGTAATTACCGCCCATAAGCTTAACAAGTCTAGTCTGCAAAGCTATGGAGAGTATCATAATGGAGCTCATAAACAAAGATATAGGGGACTTGCAGACATTGGACCCGACCCAGTTTGGCTTTGTCAAGGGAAGATCATGCCTTTTGAACTTGGTCGACTTCTTCGAAACAGTCACCAAGGCCATTGATGAGGGAAAGGCAGTCCATACAGCCTACCTTGACCTTGCAAAGGCTTTCGACACAATACCCCACTCGGGTATTGTAGAAAAACTTACCAGCTTAAATGTAAACCCATATGTCACAAGATGGGTTGCAAACTGGCTTAAGGACAGAACCCACAGGGTTAGAGTTGCTGGCGCTGTGTCAGACTCCAAGCCGGTCACAAGTGGTGTCCCACAGGGCTTGGTCCTTGGCCCCCTATTGTTTGGCATCTACTTCTCAGAAGTACAGGCCAACATGGGAGGACTTTGGCTGACAAAGTTTGCAGACGACTGCAAATTGGGCGCCATAGTGGAAAGTGCATCGGACACGGATATCCTTCAGAAGGGACTCACGGAAACAGATAGCTGGTGCCAGAGCCATGGCCTGAAGTTAATCGCCAAAAAATGTATAGTCATACCCTTCGGGAAAAACAAGGTAACCCCAAGCTACCATATAGGTGGCAATCCACTAAGCACAGAAGAGGTTATCAGGGACCTGGGGACCCAGGTTGACAGTGGCCTTTCTTTTGACACTCACATTGCTAAAGTGGTTAGAAAGACCTTCTACATTGCCCACCTGATCATGAAGGGATTCACATCCAGATCTAGTGAGGTCATTGTTCCCCTGTACTCTTCACTTATCAGACCAATGATCGAGTACAATGCCCCATTCGGGATGTATCTCCCCCAACATCTGCAGCAATTGGAGAGACCCCAAAAGTTCCTCACCAAAAGGATAAAGGGACTCCAAAGTCTGTCATATGCTGCCAGATTGAAGAAACTCCAGCTCTATTCAGTCGCATACCGTCTGCTCAGAGGTGACATGTGCCTGACATACAAGGCCATGTCCAACCCGGAATTAATGGACATGCTCCACCTCAAAAAATCCAAATCCACCAAAACCACTAGAGCAAGCGACTTAAACCTTAGCACGGATATAAATAGGACGTGCTGGAGGGATAGATTTATCACTCAGAGACTCCCTATGCTGTGGAATAAAATCCCGGTCCATGTGAGGCAGAGCACCTCGCTGACTCTGTTCAAGAGAAATCTAGACCTGTGGATGGGAGATCGTAGGTTTACCCCGGGAATCATATCTGTGTCACTGCTGGACAGAGGCACAACAAACTAATGGGCACAGTATTTTTTCATATAAGGGGTGGCGTAAGCCACAAAAATTTGGGCTAGGCTTATAAATGCCTTAGGGCAGATAGCCTAGTATAAACCTATGAACTTATGAACCTATGAACCTATGAACTTCAGCTGTCTTCAGCAGGCTCTTTTATAGACTAGCCTATCTGACATAAGTGTTCCAGTTCTAATTTTAATTTCATATTTTGAAAATCAACCAACAGCTGTTTACTAAACTTCCTTCCTGTCTCTCAGCTTCTGACAGTAACACATAGCAACTGTCAACATTCTGATGACATCATCGGCAGATCACCTGAATCTGAGGCAGTTTGCCTTTAGAATCTTTCTTCACAAACATGCGCAGTTAGAAAATGTAAAAGGATAATGTTCAAGTCTTTAAAACATTCTGTATAACAGATCATAAATCAACATGGAAGAACATTTTTACAATACCACAGCTAGGCATGCTAACATACAACACATGGGGAAATCAGAAATTATGTACAAAAACTCAGCCAGACATGCTAGCATAACTGACAATGCCTAATTTCTTCACCCCCCCCCCCCCATGATTCAAGCATGGTTTTCAAGTGACCCTTGAAAAACGACGCTTGAGAAAAATGTGTCTGTCTGGGAATATCAACCTACTCCTCTCCTGGGCAACCCATTTAAATTGGCATTATTAACCCCACTGCAGCATTCTTCTCCTTCTGAGGAAACTTAGCTGAGCACAGCCCCCACCCCACAACTCTTCACTATAATCTGGTCTGGCCAACACATAGGGATCCTCCCAAAATCACCTTAAGTTTTTGGAATGCCTGTTCGCAGTCTGTGGTCCACAGTATCTTATCTGGTTTATTTTTGATAATTGAGTCAGTAAGGGGTGCAGCCATTGCACCACAACTGGGCACAAATTTTACACGGTACCCCATTGTCCTTAGAAATGCTCTCACTTGCTTTTTAGCAACAGGAACCAGACATGCTTGAATAGCTTCTACTTTGACAGGTTCTGGTCTAATCTTACCACTCCCCACTCTGTGCCTTAAGCAAGTAACCTCTGTCATACCCATCTGACACTTACTGGGTTTACTGGTTAACTCTGCCATTTTAAACTGGTCTGCAAATGCTCACAGCATAGTTTTTAATGTAGAGTTTAACCTCTTTACAAGACCATTAGTCTGGGGATGGTAGGGGTTGATCTTTAAATGTGTCACCCCACAATGCTTCCACTAACAAGTCAGCAGATCTGACATGAAGTTGGCAGCTTGGTCAGTCAGTATCTCCCTTGGAAAATATACTCTGCTAAAATTTTCTAGCAAAGCACTTGCCACCTTTTCTATATCAATATCACCTGCAAAAGGAACATTGGGGACTTTAGCTAAAAGTGGCAGACGGTAGGCTGTAGGCACTACCAACTTCCATATTACTTCACTTTCCAGCCCTCCCTTAGGAGTCAACTATTTATACAGCAAAGCTTCCTTCTCTGCCTCAAGATTACCTGCACAAGGAATATTAGGGACTATAGTTGAAAGTGGCAGACAGTAGGCTATAGGCTATACCAACGTCCATACTACTTCGCCTTCTAGCCCACCTTCAGGAGTCCACCCTTTATACAACAAATCTTTGTTCCCTTATACAGCCCCCCTTTTCTTTGAGCTTCAGCTGCTTCCTTAGCCATCTCTCCCAAGCTTTGTAAAGTAGGGTCTGTAAACTGAGCCTGTCTCAACTCTACATTTGTGACCCTCCCAAGCTACCCTTCTGCAGGAAGCCTAGAAACTTCCAACAGCTGTACCTCACTGTCAGTCTGAGTACTATCACTCACCTCCATCCTTGCACTCGTATCCAAAGGAACATCAGTACCTCAGATCAGCTGTGGCTCACTTTCAGATGTACTGCTACAGCATAGCTCCTTTTCTGAAACAGACACCACACCAGCCCCAGCTTCATGTATGAGATCTCTCTGGGCCTCCCCAAGGCTACTGGATCTACATGCCTTTCTCCAAGCTTGACTGTGTGTCACTGCATGTACACAAGGTACTATAGCATCATAGTCATTCCTTATCAGGACAACTGCAGGAATATCCTCAAACACCCCTACCTGCTTGCTTCCTCTTCCACCCTCCAGTCAAAATGAACCCTAGCCAAAGGTATTTGGAATATGACCCCTCTCAAAGCTCTGACTGGAGTGGACTGTCCATGCAAGTACTGCTCTGCTCTAATCACTGCAGGCATCACAATGGTTATATCAGAAGCTGTGTCTCTCTTAGCAGCAACCTGTTTACTGTCTACTAAAATAGGTTACAAATTTTGGTGATAGACTGGCACTCCTGTTGTTTTCAAACAACTTACCACTAGCAGTTTATTATCTCCACTTGGTGGCACCCTCATCTTTCGTTTTTCACCTTGCCATGATGGGCATTTGACTGCTATGTGGCCCCTCTGGTTACATTTTAAACATCTAATCTCCAACCGTGTACTTGGACTAGTAGTTTCCACTGTTACTGGTGTACTCTGTTGAATTGGTTTAGAGTGCTCTCCAGGGGTTCCCTTATGTCCATGTACAGCACTGGGTATCCCTTTATTATGCATTGGTGCTCTGCTTGCTAAATAGAGATCCCCTTTTCTCCCCACGTCCTTTGCAGAGTTACACTCTTGGTCTGCTAACCAGATTCTCATGTGATCATACAAAGTACTGAAGACTTGTTCCCTCAATAAAAGGTCTATCAGTCCTTCACCCATCTGTGAAAGTAAGTAGTTAAATCAGTAATATAATCACATGCACTTTAATCTGCCTTGTGTCTGTGTTCACAAAACTTTTTTCTATAAGCTTCAGGTGTTAGCTTAAAACAATCTAGAAGACAGTTTCTAACTTTAACATAATTTAAGCAATCTACATCAGACAATTTTCACATGGCCAGAACAGCTTTAGCATGCAGTAAGGAAATCAGGAGCCGAACCCAGAGCTCATGGTCAACATCATACTGTCTACAAACCCTCTCAAATATATGAAAAAAACTATCAATGTCATTCCCATTCCTGTATTGAGTAAAAGGTTTGCTGACCTTTACAGCTTCTGGAGTCCAGTTATTCCCTTCCCCATTACCTCCATGACCCTCTTGAAGGGTAAGAAGCTCCACTTCATGCCGGCACAGTCTCTCATTTTCCACGGCTTCTAAATGTCAAATTCTCTCTTTGGCATCCAGTTATTGGACTTCCAGGCACAGTCTCTCTGCTGATTCCAGTTTGAGATGTTTGGCCTCCAGTTCATATTGATCCTGCTTCTCCTCAGTCTCCAGATGTCACATTCTCTCCTTGGCCTCCAGGTTCTGGCCTCCAGGGGCAGTCTCTCTTTAGTCTCCAGTCATTTGGCCTCTGGCTCATATTGATGCTGCTTCTCCCTTTCCCTCAGCCTGCAGCCACAGTGTCTCTATCTCCAGATGGATTTTCAGGTCCTCCAAAGAAAAGTTGAACTGTCCTGTCTCAGCAGGCTGCACATCCCCAATACCAAACTGGATATCCTCCGAATGGCTGGTTTGAACTGAAGCTCAACTAAGGTTGAAATCATTGCTTCCTTAGTCAGGTTGGCATGCACCAATCCTCTGTCTTCACACTCCTTGGCCAACTGGTTCTTTGTCAGCTTACTATAGTCTTCTGCTTGCATCTTTGTCTGTTGTCCCTGACTGACTAACTAAAAATCAATAAAACTGTGGTGAACTGAGATTCTGCATATTTATGTTGTGGCTGTCAAGTGTGCACATCTTAATGACAACTACCCACAGCTACTAAAGTCCAATTAAAAATCCCACACTACTGACACCAATTAATGTGACATCCAGTTAATAGCCCACTGAACTGACAACAATTACTGTGACATCTGGACAATATCCCATTGAATTGTCAACAATAATGTGAAGTCTCCTACTATCCTGGGTCAGTAACTAAGGAGCATCAATCCTCACTAGTGACTCCAATGTGAGACTGTCACTTAAACAGGAGTAATATTTCACAATTTCCCCTAAGAGCACAACAGGAACACACTCTATAACCTGGGACTGGCATGTATATGTCTGTCCACCCCAAATGTCACTCCTATTACACAATTCAGAGAAATGTGTCTCAGTTTAAAACCTCTGATAGACTCACACTTAAATAAATTAAATCTCACACATCCAAGCATTTCTGAAAAAGCCTGACACAAATTTCCAGCTGTGTCCCTACCCCAAAATAATACGGCAATGCTGCCACCAATCAGAGTGTCTTCATACCCTTTTAAAGGTGCGTCCAGTTATGAAAATTAAACAAATAGTATCAAATGCCCTAAGCAGCCAGGCTTTCGGAGTGGCCCAGAAAGTTATCAAGGGACGTATAAACACTCTCAAATCACCAAAAAAACCCCACTGATCGACCAGTCACAATGTAAGTTAATAAAAATATTTAATAATGAACAAAATGATTAAAAATATGCAACAGTAATTTCCAATAAACAAATAGAACTCAATCACCAGGAAAATTAAATCAGTAATGCATGATAGAAATCCAACATTCAGAAAAACTCTAACTGATCTAACTGATTAGTTATAATTTTTCTATCTGACTAAAGAATACTGTCCCTGATCTAAACTAAATTATTACAACAGAGCTAAGGCAGGCTTATAGCTCTTGGTGAGTCCTTTTTTGGGTATCCAGTGCACAGTACATCTGTGAACTGTGTCAGGCTGTTATAACTGACAACTGACTTCAGCTGTCTTGAGTAGGTCTTTTATAGACTAGCCTGTTATAACTGTTCCAGTTCTAATTTTCATTTCATAGTTTGAAAATCAACCAACAGGCTTTTACTAACATTCCTTCCTGTCTTTCAGCTTCTGACAGTAACACATAGCAACTGTAAACATTGCAATGACAATATCTGCAGATCAGCTGAATCTGAGGCAGTTTGCCTTTAGAAACTTTCTTCCAAAACATGCATAGTTAGAAATGTAAAAGGACACCATTCAAGTCTTTAAAACATTCTGTACAATAGATCATAAATCAACATGTAAGAACCTACTTAGAATACCACAGCTATTCATGCTGGCATACAATACAAAGGTTAATCTGAAATATTGTACAAAAACTCAGCCAGACAGGCTAGCACAAATGATAGTGTCTAATTTATTCATAAATGCTTTTAGTGATTAGCAGCATGACTATGTTTTAATAATCTTACAACCCTTGAAAAAAAAGCTGTTTTTGGCTTGCAAAATGATGTTAGTATTGCCATTCGACCTAGGCTTGCCACCCCTTCGTTTTTTTTCCGGACTATCAGGAAATCAAACTGATTCTCCGGTAGTCCGGAAAACACTGTAAAAACTCCGGTATTCTGTTTCAAAAAGGAAACAGACTATCGGAGTTTGTAAATCGGCTGATTTACTATGCTTTTCTTACAGAAAAGCATAGCAAATCAACCAAAAGCAGGCGGCGGGAGCGAAAAAAGAGGGCGTTACCGTTGATCGGCTGATTTACTATGCTTTTCTTACAGAAAAGCATAGCAAATCAGCCAAAAGCAGGCGGCGGGAATGAAAAAAGAGGGCGTTCCCGTTGAGTGATGCTGTCGTGACATCACAAAATGGGCGGTATGTTGGCGGGAGAGGGGGTGGGGCAGGTGGGGTTACTGGTGACGCGAGGGGCGTGGCGTGGCTCCGGTTTTAGCCGTGAACGAAGGTGGCAACCCTAATTCGACCAGCTGATAAGGGAGGGTCTATTGTCCTAGATAAGGATTTTAATTTTTCTTCCATCAAGGTTATATTTAGTGATGAAACTACCTATACTAGGATTAGTTTGGAGGATTTGGATGTCCTGTAAAGCAGAGTACATAGGATGATTAATGATTGTTTATTGAATAGGTATATCAGCCTAGATCTGGCCAATTATCTGATAGCTGAATCTCTGTTGGTCCTGAGTTTTCATGGACTTCCTAAGATCCATAAGAATCCCTCTGTGCCAACTTTTAGACCTATTGCGGCCGATGGAGGTTGGCTCACCGAGGCTTTTTCAATTTTTACAGAGAAACAGCTTAGACCTGTTTTGGATTCCTCAGAAGTTATTCTAAGAGTCTCTAAACAGTTTCTGCAGAATTTGTATGATTATACTTGCACTAATTCCCTTCCTGATGGTTGTCTTCTAGTTACACTAGATGTAGCTTCTTTATTTACCATGATTCCTAATTTGGAAGGGATAGAATTGGTTGAGGCTTATTTGTCTGAAAATAGTCCAATAACAAGGGATGGGTTGATTTAATATGTCAGTTTATTGAGATTATTTTGGAAAATAATGCTTTTGTTTTTGATGGAGAATATTTTTTTTACAGAACTCTGGTGTAGCCATGGGCACTTTTCATGCCCATAGCTACGCCAATATGGTTCTTGCCCAATGGGAGAACAGATGTGTTTTCACATCTACAATGCATCATGATTATGTTAAGTTTTATCATCACTTTGTGAATGATATATTTTTGTTATGGACAGGTACGGATATTGATTTGCATGGGTTGTGGACTACCTTCACGGAGCTTCTTCTTTTCTGAAATTTTCACTGAAGCTTTCTGGAATTAATATTGAGTTCTTGGATGTTGAAGTGTTTAGAAATCCTGATTTATCCTTTAGTACTAGATTACTCAAAAAACATGTAATAGAAACTCTTCACTTCACACCTTGGTTACGTTTCTAGGAATGTAATTAAGGGGCATGGCATGCATACCTAGAGGTTGAGTGTGCATGAAGACGGTTATTTAAATGATCTTGAGAAGTTAAAGTCTGAGTTTATGGACTGGGGATGTAAGGAGAATGAGGTGGACCAGGGATTGACACAATGCAACGGTTGAGAGTTTCATGTTCTAGACCTTATTTCTCAGCCTATAGGGAAGCAACAGATAAGAGTAGGGCTTTTAGTAATAGGAGTCCTCCTTTTTGTCTATACTATAGCAGTAATGTAAATGTTATTGAGGATATGATTAGGAAACATTGGAATGTGCTACCCACTGATGAGAGGATTGGGGGATAGTGGAGAATACACCACAATTCTGTTTTAAAAATAAAAAAAAATCCCTGAAGAGGCTTTTATGCTATCCTGAGAATATTAGAAGGGTTGAGCCTATTAGTGATGTACTTGGTACCTATCCTTGTGGGAAGTTTAATTTCTGCAGTTATATTGATAGCAGGAATTATATTGTACACCTGGATTTAGGCACTAGGACTTGCTTTAAGGGTAAGCAGATTGCAGTACCAGAGATTTAGTTTATTTTATGTTGGAAAAATGAATAGAAGTTTGAAGGAATGTGTTAGGGAGCACTTATAGCAGAGCTGTATGTGCAACCAATATAATGACCTTGTTAAAAATATAGGACAAAAAGGGGTTACACATACATTTAGGTTTCTGGTGACAGAGTTTATGGGAATCCATGTTTAGGAGATCTAAGGAATATTACTGAGAGGTGTGAGTTAGGATGGATTATTAGAATGAGAGTGGACAGGGGCTCTGGTCTTAATGGTGAAGTTCCTTTGAAACCTGCCTTGAAGGCTCACAGGTTACACAAGATTTGATATCTATGTTGATTGTTGGTGTATATATTTTATCTTGTTTCATATTATAATTAATGTTATTCATTTTATTTTATTTTACCTTTTCAATGTTTTATGTTTTTAGTATATATGTTTTTATTGTCTGGTTGTTGCTCTAGCCCTTTAAATGCTAGGCTGAGTGAGATATAGTAATGTTCATTGATACATTATTAGCAGGGATTGCTTTGCTATGACTGGATAGTTTTTCTGAAAACTTTTGATCTGATTTGTGAATGAAAGTTTTTACATTTTCTGTTTTTTTACTGTTTTGTGGTCTGATTAAGTGATTTATTATATTGTGAAAGTGCTTACCTTTTAAAGTTTTGGAATAAACTCATTATTTTACATTTTGACCTTGCATTATTGCCATTTTTATTACTGTGTACTAGTGCCATGTTTTGGTGTCTGTATTCTCATATATTTGTGAACTTATCAGTATTAAAACATTATTTTGCCCTAGATAATAGAATGACACCACATACATCTGGTCATCTGTCTTCTGGTTCCAATGCAACCTTCAGTTGCTAGAAACTGCTAGGATTTAGCCCCTGTGTGTCAATAATACACACACGGAGAACCTTGCTAAGATCTACTACAATTTCTGGAAGTCATAGAAACATAAAACACTTCCACTCTTCTTACAGGAGCTAATAAACCATACTTCTTACAGACATTGCTTCTCTGGCTTCATTTAAAACTGTGAGATAACATCTTTATGACCTAGGTCCAGTAATTTAATTTCTTACTATTTTTAAAGTTTGAGATTGACCTCTTCTCTTACAGTATCCTCCGCTGAAACATATACATTTAAACTGTTACAATAAGGCATGTATATATATTTTTTCTGTCCAGCAGGGCAAACTGTTGATACATTTTTAACACAAGCAACTTTACAAATACATTTTAAACACAAACATCTGTACAAATCACTTTGATATACAAATGTTATATAATTCATTACAAAAGTCCAGCTAGCTGTGCTGGCATATGTTATACATCCACTGCCCTACTTCTCCTGACATAGCTGGCAATACCTCATGTCGTTACACTCACCATAACAAATATATTACAGGCAGGGTCAAGGCCTGTGCTACCAGGGCCTTGGCTTCATCTATGTTTTTTTGGAAAGGGTTAGATTCTAGAAGTATTCTATAAGCTTGATTCCTTCTCTTGGTCTAGATCAAGCTTTGCTAGTACCATTCTTCAGGGGTTCCTGGACCTTTCTCCTTCCATTTCCCACATATAGTAAGCTATGGTAATTTAGCCATATAGATAAAGCTACTGCAGCAGTGATCAATATGAAGAATGTAGTACAGTTGTATAAGTTGAACTTACCATAACAGTTAATGTTTAAATTATCACTGCTGCAGTAGGAGTTCCCTCCCTCCAACCCCTTTGGTTTCTGGTCTCTTTTTTATACCAGAGTGTGAACTATAGCAATAATTGACTATAGTGAGAATATAACATTCCCTACCTGTTTAAACAGCACAGTATTTAACACAAGAGCCATGGCACAAGTCAGGCTTTTAAAGTGTCTAACACTTTACAGTGATGACATCAGCAATGTCTGGTGAGAAAAAGATGGTAAGAGCAGTGTCCCACATGCTAGTGTAAAATGCTCTCTCGAATGTCAACCAAGTGACGTTTGTTTTCTGTTGTTCTTAGCATTGTTCTTTCAAGGCTCAGCCTCTCTTTCTCTGCATGGCAGGAAAGCTCTGTACAGCTTTGCACTGGTCAGCTGTTATATCCTTTGCAGGGTATAATCTATATAGCTAAGTCTAGTACAGCAGTGCTAATTTAACACATCTGCTGTTATGGTAAGTTCAACTTACACAACTGTACTTTCTTCATATTACTTGACCACCTGTTCAGCTTTGGTTATCAGCCTTTTTGCCACACTCATTCCTGTGACACATTCCTCTTCTGATTCTCTTCTTATGGCTCCATTTCAAACTTTACACCCTCACATATTCCATCAACACTCCATTTCTACTTATCGCCTTCAACTCTATATTTTACACAAATCATTATATGCTATCTTCCAATTGTCAGTGCTGTACTGTCAAACTTTCTTAGTTCTTGTTGAAGACATTTCCTTCTCTCACTTTCATCATAGTAAGTCTACTCCCACAAACATTACTGTATTCTTCAGCTTTCATTGGTAACTACAAAGGATTTACTATCTTTGCCTTCCAGGAGGTAATCAAAAAATTCTAGGATGAATAAAACAGATAAGTTTGAAAACGTATCCACCAAAACTTACAACAGACATAAGTAATAAAGACTGTCAGAAAAATAAACAGCAGAAATAGTCAAATCTAACTTCCTCTGCCAATAATCAGACTTGTAAGAAAACCTAAACAACACTCTCCATAACTATCTGGCATTAATACTATGAGTTCATCATTTCTGTTTTACCAGTTTTAGCTACCAGCTTACGAGGTCTTGATGGCTTTTTCACATTTTCATAATCAGCATGTCAGTTGTATCACAAAAAAATCCCAAGCTGTAGAACTCTTCTCATGTAGTCTCCATTCCTAAAACAGCCACTTATCAAGGCCCTTGAAGAATCTACAGACTCTAAAACTCCACGACTTCATCATTACAATATAGTAAATGATAATACATCAAGCTTCTGCAAAGGCTTTCACATGACAGCTGCTCTCTGCTTTCTTGCAAATCAAATTCTGCTAAATCATGACCAAGGAAACCCTACAGGTTCTTCACTTAACTCATGTAAATTATAGCTTACTATAATCTATGCAAAACCACAATGTCACAAATATTGTGTAGTTTGTTAGAAGAGTACCTGATACTTACGTATTATCGCAACCAGATTTCCAACCTGCCAGAATTTGTTATGTTTAGCCTAAAATATTTATGTTAACCTTAAAAGGGGTGTATAAACTGTTAATTATTAGTCTGTTACATGCTGTATGAGTCCAGAAGAGGAATAACGGTTACATATAGTATTTGTTGGGGACATACTTTTCTGACGTGACTTACTTTAACAGAAAATAAACATCACTGCTGCTTCAGAGTCTTCGTTATACAATGTCATCTTCCTTGAAGGTGTTAATGTATGGCAACTTCGGATGATCTACATTCATGTAACTATGAGTATTGGTTTGATCCTGTATTTTACAGCTGACACTTTTTTATCATTGCAATGCAAATGCTATTAAAGCCTTTCAGTGGACTTTGCAAGATGTATTCAATTCCAAGTCCTGCATTTTACAAACTGTTGGTTTGCCGACTTTTTTACCATCTGTTGGAGTCTTCATAGTAAGGGATGTGTTATGGATGTATTCTTGCTTTTTATTAGTTGACAGTGAGATTCAGTACATCACATTTGTATTTGGATACTGTGATATTTTAATTTACGGCATTTGTCCTTGTATTTGTATTCACTGAATGTAGTCTATATTGCTTACAGTTGTAATGTAGTAAATAGCCCTTTTAGCAGTAATATTATTTTTATGTATTCACTTTTCTGCATACTTCTTTGGTCTACAAATTTTAAGATCCAAGCTGTATAGTACTTGTTTGCAAAAATGTAAGAAATAAACAGATCCTTCTTCACAGGACTGAGCAGTACAGGCATCTTGACTGCATTTTTCACTAACTTAGGTCGGGAAAGGACGCTACCCACGAAGACAAATCTGGCCATTATTCCTCTTCCAATTACTTAAACAATGTCACAGAATAGTACAGTTTACACAACTTTTTTCAGGTTAACATTCATAGTTTTGTGAAAATGTAATGAAATCTGGGAGGTTGGAAATCTGGTTGCGATAATACGCAAGTACGGAGTACCTAATTAAAAAAAAAAAAAAGCAAAAAAAAAAAAACCCCAAAAAAATACAATGTGTAAAACATCAAATCATGCTCCTGTGCTATAGAAGATAGATTAGAACCTTCTGTACTTCTGTTAGAAGTTGTGTGCACATTTTAGGCACATTACTATCTGCACTCCAGTCCCTGCATCTTGTACTTAAGTTGACATCTGTATACAGAATGGCATATTTAATGTTTTCTTTGTTGCAATACCTATTAAACCTGTTTTGGCTGTGTTCATCGCCTGTTTTGTATCATTTGTCATGGCATCAGAAGCAAAGAAAGGAATAGAACAGAAACTTAAAATTACATGCTCTCAGTGTACAATAAAAATAAGTGAAAAATATAATGCCCGTCATACTCTCTTGTGTGCCAACAGCAATGCAGAAAGCATTCACAGACCTGATGTACTGATGTTTAACAGCATTATTTAAAAATAAGTGAGCTATTGAAAAATAATATGGCATAGTTACTGTGGGGGTGCATCCTGACAAAAAGACATAAACGCAAGCATTCATACACCCAAACTAGCTGGTCAGAAGCTGAGAATCAAGAGAGTGTTTTTATTGATACTGTTGCTGTTTCTACAAAGAAGGGAAAAATCACTGTTTAGTTGTCCAACATGGATCAAGGAGAAGGATCCTAATTGCTTAAAGTGTGGATTCTGGGAACTATGCAACCTACAAATCAAACATAATGATGATGAGACACAATTCTGAAAAAAAAGGCAAGATGAAATATGAACCATTTGGCAGTAATTTAAAAATAAAATAAAGAGCTTCAGATCCAGTGACCTACAGGAGGATTACCTTATATTTGCATTACCAGTGACAGAATGGGAAAACATCTGCTATGAGGCACAGAAGTGCCAAGAAGGAAAGCCACCAGTTTGTCTAATGAAAATGAAGACTACTGCAGGAAAACTCTAACTGTAAATGATGTTACTGAAGTGGATGGTGTGCATCTCAAAATAAAACAAAAACAAGTAAGCAAGTTTTAGTAGAAGTCATATATAACCACACAGCACATCATCAGCTGCAGCATCTGTGGGGATAATCCTGAAGCAAACAAGGGCAAGTGTCCGGTGTATGGTCAGGAGTGCAACAAACTGAATAATTTAATGAAATACTTTAAGAGAATTCCAGCCTGTAAAATGGAAAACTCAAAAATGCCTGTAGACCAAGTTTAAACTGCTCCAATCTCTGACAGTAGTGACAACTCATTTCTGTGTTGATGGGATCACAATGCACAGTGAACCGAACTTGGATTCACAGTTTATAAAAAAGAGGTATGTATATTGATCCATGCACATCAATGGAAAGTCAATCAAGCTGAATGCGGATATGGGGTTTAATTGCAGTGCCATTTCAGAAGGTGCATTTGTGAGCACTTAACTCATCACCTAAAGTGCTAAAAAGAATCACATAGTAGGATCTGACATGTTTTCCTGCCACTCAGCTGGTCGGCTTCACACTCTGGAATTTCATGTGGTAGGCATGAATGTACAGTCATTGTTTGGGCTCTCAGGCTCTTATGTCACCCTTAATAAAGAGGTCCACCATCCTGCAGGAATATAAGTGCAAGTTTGTTATAGAGGAGTTGTAACACCCTCTTCAAGGACACATATGGGAAACTTTAAGTCACCTGCTGTGTGAGCCTATATTCTGAGATATGTCCTTCAACACTTAATCAGTTCTCAGAATCTTAGCCTGCAGATTGCTATGATGACAGTATTCTGCAAGTCATATGAACATGAAGATTTCTGAGAATATTTCTGAGAATGCCACTAAGGCTCAGTATAATCAGAGATGGATTCCAGCAGGCCATGGAACAAATACTTACTAGACGCTCCCATGGCATCATTGTAGGTGACATAATTAGAGGCAGTGATGAAAAGGAACATTGCAAAAACCTCAACAAAATGATATATTATGCAGCATCAGCAAATTGCAGGCTTAATGTTCAGAAATGCAAGTTTAGGCTCACAGAAGTTAAATAAGTTAATCAAATCTGATAACTCAAAAGCAAGGGCAGTATATGAAATGTCGGTGTCAGCTAGCAACACTGCATTACAACTTTTTCTAGGAATGTGGTAGGCAGCTACCTCAGAAAGTCCATCTGGGGGAGTGTGGCCAAGATGGGGACAGAGTAGCAGCAGAATTCAACAACTCCACTAAAGAAATCTTATCTACACTGGAATTTTGTCTTCTAACTAATAATTTAGGACTTTTTTCTGTCTAAACCTATAATAATCAACATTATCTACAACATCTACAAAAAAAAAAATAAAAAGAAGGCAGATTTTCCAGTCAAAGATATACTTGGAAAAATACTTCTCATCTGAAGGAGAAATTCAAAATGAACTTCACAAAGACCAGCAGTCAGGAATCCAGTCTAAAAGAGAACTTCAAACTCTGATAACAAACATACAGGATATAAGTACAGAAATTGATAAAATTGACATGAAAATAGACAATTTCAAAGAAAAAAACAACTAAACAAATGGATCTACTTCATGAGGACTGAACACAACAGAAAATCCAAATAACAGACATAGAAGAAATACTAAATGACTTGGACAGCAGAGTAATAGAAAACAAAAATAATGTAGAATTTTTACTTAAGCAAAACACTATACTACAAAATAAACTTGATGAACTTGAAAACAGATCTCGTCGAAATAACTTAAGGATTTTTGGACTACCAGAGAACATAGAGGGAAATAACATGACAAGTTTTCTAACTACCTGGATACCAAAGACTCTTGATCTTCCAGAAGCTATGTCATTTGGCATAGAAAGGGCTCACCGGTCACTAACTGCTATCAATACCATCAATAAAAAACAACCAAGATCTGTTATAGTTAAATTTCTTTCTTCATCAGACAAAGAAATAGTCTTAAAAACTGCCTGGTCCAAGTCTCCAATAGAAGTTAATGACACAATAGTACTTTTTAACAATGACTACTCATCCATAGTAATAGCCAAAATACAAATATTCTTACCTCTGATAAAAGAACTGAAGAAAGCACAAGTGAAGACTCACCTTCTGTTTCCTGCAAAGCTGAAGATTTTGAGGGCCTTGACTCTGCACTGATTTTTGTGAAAAACCATAAGATCCTAGAAAGAAGAAATGGAATGGGCAAATCCTTCTCTTAAAATATTTGCTTCTAACTCAACTTGGAAAACTACAGAGAAACAAAAAAGAATAAAAAACAAATGAACTAAAGCATAATACACTTCTATAGCTTGTTGTAATTGTGGATACTCTGTTGTTAATGAGCTTTTTTACTGTTGTGCTTTTTCTGCAAGGTAAGCTTTCCATATTATTATAAAAATGAAAATTTTTATATAGCTACCTATTTCCTACAAGTTTTACTTACTTATTATAAATTTAATTTTATAACCTTCCTTTCTATAAATGTAATGGTTTCAAACAATGGTCTTTCTTAGATAATATTATGTATTATAACAAAACAGTAATGCTGGCATAACATAATGTATCCCCTTAATATAAACATTCAAAAAAGGAAAAAACACACTATATAAATAGCATATTGATTTTATATTTTCATAGATATAAGCACAACAACCCTTTATATAAGTAACTTTGACTAAAAAAGTTCCACTTTAGTAGTCATAAATCTAATTTTTATATATATATATTTAACTTCTTCTTTAATTGGTTTTATATGTCCTTATAGAGATATATAAATAGTTATTTAAATAACCTTCTATAGTGGCATAACTTGTCTTTAAATAACCTCCTGGCATTACATGTCTTTAATATCATTTTGGCTTGATGCTGCTCATGTTTACAAAGAAACGGGGGCAATTTCACTGAGTTTCAGTTTTTTTTTTTTTACTTTTCTCCCTTCCTTCTTCTCATTAGATTGCTATATATATATATATATATATATATATATATATATAAAACTAAAATTAACCACACTCAAAAAAAAATTGAACGAAGAGAAGAAATTTTAACTAAGAAATGAACTTTGTGACAGTAACAGCATTCAAAAAATAGTAAATCACACCAACAACTCTTGTAGCACTTTAGCACTTTCATCTTATTTATTATCAAGACTTCTTCAGAAAGACATGTTTCATAACTATGAGCAACCATTTTCACTTCCTTTAAATACATTAGTTCTAGCAGGCCATTTAAATTAACAACAGTTCCTTTGCAATAGTAAAGTGTGAACAGGCAGGGTGCTGTGTACATTTTCATTAACATTACAATCACAGTTACATAAGGTAAATTGGTCAGACAGTAATAGCCTTGTGGTGCCGTGTGCATACTAATAGGGATCGTGTGTAAAGAGGGATTGTGTGCAAAAAGGGATTGTGTGCAAAAGCCAAAAAAAAAAAAAAAAAATTTATTAAAAATATGGGGGAACCGGGAAGGATGAGAGTCATGCTGTAGTAATTCTAATATAAACACGTAACTTATGAGTCCCTGCCTCCAAAGGTAAGTAAAGAAGGGTACGGAGGAAGGTGGAGGAGTCAGGTAGAGAGTCCTACTATGCTTGGGTATCAGTGTGTGTGTAGAGAAATGTGTGGGTATGCCACCTGATGGGGGAGTGGGAGAAATGCGGTGTGGACTTGAGGGGGGCTGTTAGGGGGCCGCCCATGACAAGGAGTGTGGAGCATATGAATAATAGAGTGTCCCAGAAGACTGTCAGTGCGGATGATACCACCCATGGGCTGGTTCGGATGATATCACCCCTTGAATGGCTGCGTGAAAAGTGAGACTGGGGGGTTGTTGGTGGGGTCAGCGGGGGCTAGCCTGGTGACTGGGAGCATGTGTGTAGGGGGTGAGGCAAAAGTCAGAGAGAGAGAGAGAGAGAGAGAGAGAGAGAGGAAACACATTATATTCACTTGCACAGTTGTAAATCCATAAACACATTAAATCCACTTGCACAATTCTTCAAACCCTCTTGCACAATTCTTCAAACCCTATCACATTTCAATCTCTATACCATTTAAGTGCACATTTAATGTTCAGTGTCTCGTTGAGATCTGGATAGACATCAGCTCTCAGTTCTATCTGCCATTTTAATTCCCAGACTTGCAGGAATGTGTCCATGTCCCCTACAAATTCTGTTATTTTTTTCAGTGCTGTGAATTTGAATCCTGTGAAGTTTGGGCAAATAGCACTGTGTTTAGCCAAGGCATTCAAACTGTCCTGTTTGTGTATTGCTGCAGTGTGTTCTTTAATACGGCTACTCAGCTTTCTGTTCGTTTTGCCGATATAGAAATTCCCACAGTGTTTGCAGAAAGCACAGTAGACTACATTTTTTGTGTTGCAGTCATAGTGGTCATGTAAACTGACAGTTCTGTTGCAGTGCGGGAAGGTGACGTTGTTGTCTTTTTGTATGTGTACACAGGCGACATACTTGCCACAGTCAGACATTCCAGGTTCTGTCGATACTTCGCTCTGTGGGGATGGGTTTTTATTCCTCTTGAACGCACCACCAAAAGAAGAGGTTCGTTTGAAACAGAAGTTTGGGGATGTCCCAAGTAACTTTGTCAGACCTTTTTCTCCTCCCAGGATGTCCCAATTGTTGGTGAGGACCCCTCTGATTCCAAACATATCTGTGGAAATTGGAAGGGGGAAACTTGACACCCAGTCCTTTTTGTTCGGTCCGTTCTGTGCCCTTGCTGTGAATGCCTTTTCCGGGATTGGTGGGTACCTGGAGTGTCTGTGCTGTATGATCTCTTGGAACAGGTTGTCCACTAAATACTCTGGGTATTTTCTTTCTAAGAACAAGTTTCTGCGGTAAAAACCTTCCTTGATGAAAACCTCATCCCTAAAAATTAGTCTGGATAACCAGATGAATTGTCCTTTTACAATATTCTTTTTCATGAAATGGGGATGCTGGCTGCTGAACTCTAGATAGTTATTCCGGAAAGTGGGCTTGCGGTAGATGTTGGAGTCAAACTGTCCACTTTCTGGGTCTATAGTGAGGTGGATATCCAGGAATTCAGTGGTGGTTCCGATATGTCCTACCGTGAGGGTCAGGAAGTCCAGACTCTGGAAAAGGGTTTCCAGAAAATTGCTCAGAGAAAGTCTGTCCCCCTTCCAGACAAAAAAGACGTCATCAATATAATGCCTGTACATTATGGTGTTGTTGAACCCGGGCAGTGATTCAACCTTATCCATTTCCCAGGCACTGAGGACTAAGTTTGCATATGCTGGGACCATTTTGGACCCCATGGCTACCCATTTCTGTTGGTGGTAAATCTTACCGTTGAATTGAAAGAAGTTATTTCTTAATACTGCTTATGTTAACCTGCATACAGTATTAATCTTAGTCCCACTTAGGTTGGAGTGCCTGTTCCGGTACTGTCTGGTGAGGGTCAGTCCTTTGGAGTGGGGGATGTTTGTGTAGAGTGCTTCTACATCTAGGGTGACCAGTAAATATTCCCCTCCATCCAGCCTTAGTTTGGAGATGTCATTTAGAAAAGCCCAGGAGTCCTTGGTGTAGTATTTGCTGTTCTGTACAATGGGGTTAAGGATGTGGTCCACGTATTGTGAAATATATATATATATATATATATTGGGTGGGAAAAGGGAATGATTAGAAAACAGTAATAACTAAGGGAAAATGTCTTCTTCATGATTTGAACTGATACAGTGTTCTAAACCTTTATGTAAATGCTTGCAGTTTGTATTACACTTGTGCAGGTTGTGAAGAACCTTGAAAGCCTTTCCCACAGATGCTATCACCTAAAAAAAGAAAAAAAAAGATAATGTAACCTTTTTTTAGTGGTTTTCCCAAAGATTTCCTTCAAGAGACAACTTTAGGACTACAAACAGCCTTGTGCTGATGATTCATGAGCTTTAATAAGCTTGAATAACCCAGAATCAGCTTGCAAAACTCTTCAGAAGCTCTGTTCTTTATCAAAACGATGCAATGTGCATGGATGACGTCAGCACATCGAGATTAACCAAACCAGGAAATCTACAGCCTGAAAATTGTCGGGAAACAGTTTCTATTTTCAAATTATCTTTTATTACCTGCAAAATAACTCAAAACATCAGAAATGGAGGTCGTTCTATGAGGATTACAGGGTATAGTCAAAGAATAAGCGAATTCTGACTTTTTGATGCATCTTTTTTTTTAAAGGAAGGGGGATAGGGGAAAAAACAGTAAGTTAACTGGATCAGATTATTAGCATAACTGACTGCATATACAGTTATAAGAGATACTTAATACTGTAGTGTCTGACTGAGTTTGTGGCAAGCCAGGAATAAGATATAGCCATAATGTCAGTTTGTGATACAGAATATTGCTTGTTAACTTTCAGCTTTCATTACATGCATTGACAGCTAACTTTGCAAGTGGTTATATAAAATTAATGCCTCTCAAGTCTGTGAATGATCACTTAATCAAGGTAAATCCAGTTACATCTACTGTTTCATTTTCTGTGTGTCATAACAGTTCATATTTTAATTATTTGTGAATCCTTTCTTGAAGGATATTCTATACTGATACTTGCAATCCATCATAAACTTTGTAAGCATGTTACAATGTGGAAATCACAGCTAATACAATAATAACATTCATAAAATCACTATATAGGTTAAATGAAACTATATGACAGATGCTATGAAGTTAAGCTACTATTTCATTGCAAATTTAAGTGTCTTTTGCTGTCAAATAGGCTAGTGAAAGTGGATAACACATACATACAAAATCTAGAGCACTTGATAATAGTTTTAAATCTTACTCACAAACACTGGCTAATCTACAATGTATGTACTGTACCTGTGTACTATGTATGTAGTCTACCTATGTTCCAAATTTCAGCTGTACACCACAAATTTATTAATTACCTTTATTTTTAAAATTAATATTTTTTTATTTGTTCTCTCCACTGAAACTGTTTATGTGCCGCATACCACTATAAAAACATGTCTCCTGTAATTTGTGTGTATACTGATCATGTCTAAATAACTAAATGTGTCTGTAATTTTTCTTTGTGGAGCTTTTCTCCCTGGGCCTCTGCTGAAAAAGGGCCTTTTCGGCTCAGTCAGGCACCCCTGGTTAACAAATGTAAAATAAAATAAAATAAAATAGAATAGAAAAGATTATATAAACTTTATAGTCATATGAACCTTTTTTTTCTTTCTTCACTTATTAATGGTAATTGTTTCATTGAAGATCTATAGTAAAGCTATATATGATGTCTTAAAGTTACAAAGCATAAAGATACAATTTCTTTTAGACCTTATCAAGCTTTACTTGCAGAGGAGGACAAAAATGGAATGTAATGTTAATAGACAATGGTTATTAACACTTTGTTAAATATTGTTTAGTGTGATTATAGGAAAGTTGATTGATAATGTTGGTCCTACATGGTTCCTATGGGAATAATTTGTTAATTTAGGTCATATTATATGTCTTCTCTATAGTTTAGTTATATAATGCAGACAACATACTTTATTTTCAGGAATGAATAGATATATCAAATGAGTTATATTAAATCAAATATACTATGTTATAAAAATAAATAAAATTTTGTATTTCTTCTTTTAAGAATGTCTGAAAATCCTTTAATTGTGTAAGATATGCGGGAATTCTTTTCATTTGTACATCAGGTGTTTTATTGATATTAAGCTCAAACATAATAGGATTATGATCTGAAATTGAGCATGATATGATTTTATTGTTAGTTAAATCATTTATTATTTGTGTGGAGAGTATTATCCTATCTATTCTAGAATATGTTTTGTATCTATTGGAAAAAAAAGTGTATTGTAACAAGCTTTGATCTGTGTTATCATGAATATCTTTTAGATGATAAGAGTCCATGAATTGTATTAATTATTTAGCCTGTGGTATTGTCTTTCCCTAAGGTACTAGAATCTTTTTTAATCTAAAATACAATTAAAGTCCCCTGACATGATGATGTTTCCTTCAGACTGAGAAACTATTTGATTTAAATATTGTTTAATGGTATTGGTTCCTATGCCAGGTAGACAATAGTTGTTAACTAATGTATAACATGTTTTATTTATTTCACTTATAACTAGACAAAGCATTCCTTCGTCATTTTGATACAACTTAATTATTCTAGGCAAAGGAAGTGATTTGTTCCAGAGAATTGCTTTTCTTTTTTGAATGTTCTGAACTTGCAATAACTGTATAGTTGTTTCTGTTCAGAAATGTAATACTATTCTTCAATGAATTAGTTTCTTGTAAAAAAATCATGTTTGGTTTGTGTGTGGTTAGATGTTTAAATAGACTTCCTCTTTTGATTGAGTTATTCAGACCATTTATGTTGATTGATAAGTCTTTAACTGTGGCCATTTTATATTTTTAACAGTATTAGTGTAATCTGTATCTTATCTATATCATGTATGCATTTTATGTATCCCTCTCCTGAATGCAAATTGTTTAATTTATTTTATTTTACATTGGTTGACCGGGCTAGTCCAACTGGATACATGTCCATTTTCAGTAGAGGCCCGGGGAGAAAAGTTCCAGAGAAAAAAACTTGCAAAAATTTAAAATGTAACATAAATGATTACAAAAGGCATCGAAAGACAGTAATACAAAATTGAGTACAAAAAGTTTAAATAAAAAAATAGAAGAAAAAAAAATTGACTTAAATATTACATAAAAAAAATAGAAAAAATTGACTTAAATAGACAAATAAGGAAAATAGTAGTCGAGACTCAGAGACATTAGTATTTAAGTAAATATAGGTTAATATATAGAGTGTAGTATATAGAGGGGTTATTGGTAGGAATATAGTGGTTTTGGAGTGGAACAGTTAGTTAAGGAAAACAATATCTAGTATATAGCATAGTTTTAATTGCTCTATATATACAATTAGCGGTTACTAAGCTCTGCTGTTACTGTTTAAAGGTTTGACCCGAGTGACTGATGTCATTGGGACAAGGAGCTACATTATTTTTCTATATGTCACAACACAAGACTAACTTAATAAGAATGCTTCACCTGACATCCATTATAATAGATTTGCATAAGAACACTAGCTACAATAATCATAATAGACATATTACTCACTATGAAATATGGACCAGAACTTATAAATTAAACAATTTGCATTCAGGAGAGGGATACATAAAATGCATACATGATATAGATAAGATACAGATTACACTAATACTGTTAAAAATATAAAATGGCCACAGTCAAAGGCTTATCAATCAACATAAACGCTCAGAATAACTCAATCAAAAGAGGAAGTCTATTTAAACATCTAACCACACACAAACCAAACATGATTTTTTTACAAGAAACTAATTTATTGAAGAATAATATTACATTTCTGAACAGAAACAACTATACAGTTATTGCAAGTTCAGAACATTCAAAAAAGAAAAGAGGTGCAGCAATTCTCTGGAACAAATCACTTCCTTTGCCTAGAATAATTAAGTTGTATCAAGATGACGAAGGAATGCTTTGTCTAGTTATAAATGAAATAAATAAAACATGCTATACATTAGTTAACAACTATTGTCTACCTGGCATAGGAACCAATACCATTAAACAATATTTAAATCAAATAGTTTCTCAGTCTGAAGGAAACATCATCATGGCAGGGGACTTTAATTGTATTTTAGATTAAAAAAGATTCTAGTACCTTAGGGAAAGACAATACCACAGGCTAAATAATTAATACAATTCATGGACTCTTATCATCTAAAAGATATTCATGATAACACAGATCAAAGCTCGTTACAATACTTTTTTTCCAATAGATACAAAACATATTCTAGAATAGATAGGATAAATACTCTCCACACAAATAATAAATGATTTAACTAACAGTAAAATCATATCATGCTCAATTTCAGATCATAATCCTATTATGTTTGAGCTTAATATCAATAAAACACCTGATGTACAAATTAAAAGAATTCCCGCATATCTTACACAATTAAAGGATTTTGAAACATTCTTAAAAGAAGAAATACAAAATTTTATAAATATAAATTCAGCTTCTAACACTCTTGACATATACATTTGGGATGCTTAAAAAGCTTATTTATACGGACAAATATACAAACAGTACTATAATAAGAGAAAGTCATGGGATAAATATTTAAAAATATTACAAGATAAACTAGATGCAACATATCTTAACAAAAATGACAAGCTTACATCTAAAAACATTAGAGATGAAATAGACAAACTGAATGAGGAATACAGAGCCATACTCCATCACAAGACTATGATCGCCTTAGAAAAATATAAATTTCTTGCCTATTCATCAAATCCCAAACACTTAACTAACCTTAAGAATAAAACTAAAAGAATAAATAAGCATAATCATATTAAAGAGATATACTCTTTGAAGAAGAAGGAGGTATACAGTATTCAAGATATAATAGATGAATTTAGAGATAATTTTCACAGAATCAATCAAAGTACACATAATATAGAATCTAAAGATAAGATAAAATAATTTATTAATAAATTCATAACAAGCTCAACAAAGAACAGACAGAAATCATAGATAAACAAATCTCTCTAGCAGACATACATACTCAAATTAACAACCTTAAACAAAATAAAGCTCCAGGAAACAATGAAATTATACCTGAGTTATATAAAATTATGCCTAAAGCTGCTATCTTTACTCCATAAAGTTTACACTACAGCTCAGAATGACATTATAATGCCTCCTTCTTGGAAATATACATTTATATCACCCATACTAAAACCTAACAAAGACGTTAAACTCTGTTCTTCATATAGGCCCATCTCACTATCGAATGTGGATTATAAAATGTTTATGAATATATATACTGAAAGACTAAAGAAATTCTTACCATATTTAATAAATGAAGACAAGAAGGGCTTTGTGACTAATAGAAGTACTTATGATAACATCAAATGAACTCTAGCCTTAATTGATTACTCCCAAAGAAACAAGAAAAAAATCTAACATTAATTAGCTTAGACATAAATTCAGCATTTGACTCGATAGATTGGGACTATCTGTTCATATTACTAGAATGTCTAAATTTCTCTAAAGGTGTTATTGATTTGCTAAAACATTTATATAAGGGTGGCCTAGCATATATTAAAATAGGATCTTACATTTCAACCAAAATCCCTATCATAAAAGGAACCAAGCAAGGATTATGTTCCTTGATGTAAAATTAAAGAAGGATGAGCAGGGTACAGTATATACAGAACTATGCAGAAAGGAGGTTAAGTGTAATAGTTACTTGCATCGTAATAGCATGTGTCCTCCATTTATGTTTGGAAATATAATAAAAAATCAGATGCAACGAGTAGTTAGACTAAATACTGTACATGATAGGATGTCGAACAATTGGATGTTGTGGTCTCTGACTTTTTAAATAGGGGTTACCCAGAGTCTGAAGTCCATGTTGCCAGTAGGAGCATACAACAGCAAAGACTAAGCAGAGGGCTTCAGCCCTATTTTGGTAGTGTGAGTTAGGACAGAGTTAGGCAGGACCGCAAGGAAATAAAATGAGGTGTGTGCTTATCTATAACAGGAACACTGAAGCAGTAAAAAATATTATTAGGCAACATTGGTCAATTTTAAGGGACGTCCCGGCATTAAAGGAAATAGTAGGGGATCCACCAGCTTTCGGGTACAAAAGGAAGAATACTTTGAAACAGATGTCATGTTATAAGGAGCAACCCAAGGAATTTTTTAAGGTAGGAAATGTAAAACGAGGTACATTTAAATGTGGGAATTGTGTTTACTGCAAGCATATGTTCACAGAGAAATCCATTACACATCCCATGACAGGTAGAGAGTTTGTTTTACATGCATATGGGAATTGCAACACAAGCAATTTAATATACTTAGCTAAGTGTGAAATCTGTGATGCTTTTTATGTGGGCATGACAAACAGGACATTTAAAGAGTGTATAGCCTGTCATCTCAGTGGTATTAGACATAGAGTAGTTGCAAATGCTTTTAGTAAACACATTATAGAGAAAGGTGATCAACATAGTTTTAAGTTTATGACTTTAAAGTAATTTATAGACCATTGCGGGGTGGGAATATAAAGCTTTTAACTGAAAATGAAGAGATGAGATGGATTTTAAGAATGAGAGCATTTGTACCACCTGGTCTTAATGACAGTTTTACTTTAAAGCCTTATATAAATATCCTGCATCAGAAGATGTAATTAGAGTCATGTGACTTTTTAAAATGTATTTAAGTTATGTTGTTTAATTGATAGTATTTATTTCGCCTGAAGCAGCCTTGAAGGTGAAAGTGTTTACTTGCGAACATGAACTTGGATTAAACATTTGTTGTTTTAGAGTGTTTCCAGTTTTCTTTTTCTTTTTGGATTTGATTTTGTGACTGAGAACTGGTTAACTGCCTCACAGTTTTTTTCTTGGATACAATAAAGCAAAACGTGTAGACCAAGTAATACAGGAATTTCAGCTGGACAAATCCTTATGGCTGGATATACAAACCCTTAGAATATTTATAGACTATAAAATAAATTTGATCTCACCAACAATCAAACATGATACTAGTGTACTACTAGACTACTTTCAGTTAACCCTACAACATAATCAAACTCATTCAGGCAAACTTTATTTTATATTCAGAATCATAAGAGACAAAACATATAGCTGCCCAGAAAGCTATTGGAATTATTTCTACACAATTAACAATGAACTTCCCTGTGATCAAGATAGAATAAACATACTGGAATCAGTGGGGAAAACAACATTGTCAATTAAATGGAAACTATACACCTGGAGATTTATGTACAGATCTTTTTACACAACTCAACTAATGAATAAAATCAATAGAAAACAGAACATCTGTAATAAATGTAAGTCAAACATAAATATAGATTGGGCTCACATGTTCTATGATTGTCCTACTATAACAATATTTTGGGAGAGCATTAATAAACTATTACAGGCTCTATTCACAGACCATTTTACGCTCAACAGGTCTCTAGTACTATTTAACACACCCATATCACACAGTGTTAAAAATAAAATATCCTTTACTCTGGACAATACTTGCTGTGGCTAGAAAGAGCATTACAAAAAACTGGATATCTGAATCCCCTCCTACTTTCACTGAATTCAAGAACGTGTTAAATGAAGTTTGTCACCTACAACTCAAAACTATAATTTCTAGAATAACTAGAAAGACTCATGCATACTATATGTTGGTAAATTTGCAGAATTTGTTGAAAAAAGATTAACTTACAATGAATAACTTCAGCTTCTGCATTTCATCTATTTGTGAAACTCTGTCAAAATGGTCAATGTACTACATCTTACATAAAGATTAATGGATGTAAATAGCTCAGTTAGTTTATTTTCTCATTTACTATATATAGTTATTTGAGTTTTATGTGTTATAAGATCTGTAATTACAATTTTTCTGTGAAATTTATGTAATTGTTTATAATTTTGTTTTGTCTAAAAACAATAAAATTGTTTTAAAAAAAAAGTTCATCCAGTACTTAAAATCTCTCATCACCCTCCTCACACAATAACTAATGTACAAGGATATTAAACACTGAAGTATTAAATTGTGCTCAGGCCTGTTAGAGTTACCAGTAATAGTTCACAATACAGACTGGGGCTGAGGTGGCTTTTGGGATGTGTTTCAGTGGCCCTTGCTTCCCATATCCTGACCCAGATGGAGATAGTTCATGTGCAGACTGACAAGGAATGCCTCTTAGCTGTCATGTTTGCCAGACTCTTTGAAAAAATTTACTGGAGACCATTTCAGAAAATATGATCAGCAGTGACTGGTCACCATCCTCAACAGGTTTTACTACCAGTTGTGTTAATACAATATCTATATATCTGTCTAGGTCTATTTCAGAAGACTAACAAACTAAAAGACTGAATCCCAAAAGGCTGAAAATTCAAAATACTGCACACATTTTAATGCAGGGGGCAAGCCCCCCTGCACCCCTTATGTGGGGGGCTGCACCCCCCACACCCCCTGCTAACTATATATACCAACTCCAAGACTTCACAACAGTGGAGAAAGGGCAACTTCCATCATTTAGTATTTTGAATTTTCAGTCTTTTATTTTTCCAGTCTTCTGAAGTAGGCCAATCCCTCTCTCTCCCTATATATATATATATATATATACATATATATATATATATAAATTTATATATATATATATATATATATATATATATATATATATATATATATATATATATATATATATATATATATATATATATATATATATCAACTATATATTGAGCAGCATGGTTTCATCTTGTGAGAAAATGGACAGCTGTAGTCGTAATGACTTGAAGGCAATATGCAGCTGGTGAAGACAGCTTCTGGCACACTCAAGCATTAGATGACTTACAAAGAAAAACCTGTGATTTCTTTAATGCTTGTGAAACAGTCAGATGCAGATTCATGAAGGCAATAGCTTGTAGATTACTGGAAGAAATAAATCACATGCTCATGTAGTATATCCTAATGCAGTACATCCTATTAAATCAAACAAATTCAGTGTACCCTGATGTTGGACATCTTGGTGTAACAATGACACGAGTGAAGGTATTTCATTTAAAATTTTTGATCAATATACTGACTTATTTACAGGGCTTGGCTCTTTTCTGGTTCAGTACAGTATAAAGTAAATCCAAAAGTCACACCAGTTATTAATGATCCAAGAACATATCCTATAGAACTGAGACAGAAAATTGCAAGGAAATTCAGATGATTGGAGGAAGTGGGTGCAACTGTAAAGCAAACTGAGCCTACCCACGGTGTTTACCTCACAGTCACTAGGTACATGGTTTGACTCTCACCTTTGAAACACCTTTGAAAGGGAAATTGTCTAATCTTAAAATGATCCACAAGTGCAGATATCCTAGTAATTACTTATGAACCTACTCAAAAGTATGGTGACAGTTGTCAAACAATATCAGAATATGCATTGATCTACATGACTTGAGTAAAGAAATTCTTACGGAACAATACAGTTGCTGAAGATATTTACACAATGCCCAGAGCTAAGCATTTTTCAGTGTCTGATGCAACCTGGGTTCCTAGAAAATCAGAATGAACCTAGACGTCTGAATGTTACTTATATTTAATATCCAACTTGGAAGGTAGAGATTCCTGAGAATGCAGTTTGGAATTTTTTTGGTACCAGATGTATTTCACAGGGCTGTGGTGCAGATTATTAAAGGAATGCAAGGTGTCATGGCCATTACTTACCACTATTGCTGTGGAGTAAAATTATGGAACAGCATGATATGAGACTAAAATGTCTGCATGACTCACTAAGATAAAATATCCTAAAACTGGATAAAGACAAATGTCAATGTTTGTATGTGTGTGTGTATGTGTGTATGAGCAAAACAAATACATGGGACATGTTCACCTCAGCATAACAGGAAGTTGTATGGTTTGATTCTGAGATGGGTTGCCTTCTATGGAGAGTCTATATGTCTTCCCTGTGATTACATGAGCTCCCACCTCTCAAAGTCATGCAGTAGATGCCTTCTCCAACCTAAATGTAGGTCTCTATGTAGTGTGTGCCAGTAAGAGTGTGTTTTCTAAACTAGACGTGTGCCCTACCAAGAATGGGAACCAATTCCTTCTACCCACTGGCTGCAGGAATGAGGCTTTAGCATCCTTATGACACTACAAAGGATAAAGTGGGTTATCTGATATGTATGGATGGAAGCACTGATTATTCAAGGTATTCAACTGGATCTTCAAAAAGAGAAAGTAGTTGTATATATGCAGTGATCACTGGAAAAACATTCCCTGTCAAGATTCTTATGTATCATTCAGTGCTTATACAACTTCATTCCTAATTTCTAAGAGATATCCATGATGCCAAGAAAGTTGTTCAGACATTTATGACATTTACAGTTATTTGAGAAAAAAAAGCTTTTCGGTCTTAAAAATGTAATTGAATCTCCTACAGTATATTACTATTATGTGGCAAATTCACTTGCAGTGCAGTTTAATGCTAATCAGTCAGGCATTGGAACAGTACTTCTACAGCAAGATCAATAGATTGCCAATGGCTCCTGTGTAATAACTGGTTCCCAGACATGATATATTCAGACAGAACAAGAACCTTTAGTTATTGTTGTTTACCTACAAGTGATTAAAGCATCCTCATTTGACTTACTGATTTCTGAAAAAGTAAATATCAAAACTGGTGAGCCAAAAACAGCATAAAAACACACAAAAAATCTTTTTTTTTGTAGGGGAGTAGGCCCCCTGCAACCCAACAAGCCCTAAATTATATTTGCGACCTTCAAGGTCACACTACATTGGACAAGAGGGGAGAAATCCATTAAAAGTGCTCCACTTAGTCACACAACACAATACATTAAAGTGACATTCACCAGGATATTAAATGTTTGCACTAAAACCACTCATCTGCCAATACCTGAAACACCTGTAATTATGCAGTTACTGTTAATGGCTGTGACAAATTCCCTAAATGTCATAGTAGATTTTGGAGATATGGAAACCAGCTACAAACTCCTCTAAATCATTTTTCATGTTTCTATGTAAAACATCTTTGTGCTTGCAGAGAATGTTATTGAACTTACAAAGATTTAACTATTGTGTATACGGCGAGGAGATGTATATAAGAGATATTTTGTCAAGAGAATACCTCAAAGCACGCAAGGAAAACTTTTTGGATTATGAATCAGAAACAATGTTCACTGTTCCTTCTCAAACAAAATATGAATTCCCCCATCCTTCTATCCACAGCCTCTTTTCCCATTTTTGCACATGGGGTTAGGGTGTCACTTCAACAGTGACAATCATCTAGAGCCAAGGGTCACACTGCCAGACCAGAATACTGAAATGCAAATACTGAAACAATATAGAAGTGTCAGAATAAATTTTACTTCACATCCAAACGTTCTACACATCTCAATGAAATTCATTTTTTAAGGGTTGGGGTTCAAATCCAAAAAAAATAAATAAATAGTTGCACCATTTGCACCACACCAGTTATATAACAACATGTTAAGAAAAGATATGAAGCACATTTGGGTATAATTAAGTGCAAAAAGAGAATAAGTGACAAATGATGGTGAAAAACTGTCATATCTGCAATATATTTCATAAGAATAATGTCAAAGACAGAACACATTCTCATGAAATACAGACAGGTCATGGGGAAACTTTATTCCAGTTCAAGTATCTCATTTGGTATTATTAAAATAGAAGCTATTAAGCTTCATGAGGCATCAGCACGTTCTGTCATTACGCTTCTCAAAAAAATTTTTTCATATTATGTGATTTCAGTCATCTTTGTTTCCAAAATGGACTAGAATTTTCAAGCCAGAAATTAAATTTTATTTTCACAAGTATGGAATTTCAGCACGTAATGACCAGACCAGTATATTTATAATAAAGTGATCTATTAGAAAGAGTCATTCAGGCTGTCAAAAACATAATAAAAATGGTCTGCCAGCTCAAAGCAAGACTGCTTTTTAGCTTTGATTGAATGTCAGAATATTCCACTGCAACCAGTAAGACTGTTGTCTTCACAACTGATGATAGAGAGAATAATGAACACCACATTACCTGCTTTGTTGGTGTTTTGCATCCAGAGCACATATCAAAACTCAACTGATGCAGAGGTCCTGTTGTACACAGGTAGTTACTTGACTTACAGTCCAGAGGACCACTGAGGAGACTAGCTCAAATTTCCAGTTACCCCCAAGCACTGCCTGGTTAAATGACTTGCTGAAGATCACACAGTAGGCTGATGAAGACAGAGGGATTACTTGTACCACAGGAAGTAACTCATTAAAAGCTCACTGCCTTAATCATCTGTGCTAACTGTCAGAGGAGTACACAGCCTGGAGAAATGGTGCTGGATGGCATCCTCCTGAATGGCATGTGACACCACACTTGCTAGCTCTGTTACAGACTGCATGGCAGCAGACTATGGCTGGATAATGCTCCTATACTTGTGCTGTTTTATCCCTAATGCTGCTTGCATTTTGGTGGAGGGACAACTGCAAGGTGTAGTGGTGTCCTTTTGTTGGCTTATGGTGATCAGGTCTACAGAAGAAGTAGTGCACACCTCAGAGGCTTCTGAATCAGACACAGGAGAGCTATTATGGGTATCTCACCCTCAGAGGTGTGTAGCCAGTCAGCACAGCCACAGGGTGTCTGGCATGCTCAGATATGCATACACTTTCTGTGAAAAGTCCACCTCTACTTGTGTGATACAAGCAGTGTCTTCATGTTCTTGGAATGTGTCACATGCCCTTGTCTATCAGCATCACCAGAAGCAAAGGTGCTTTACACATTAGCAGTGAAATCCAGATATCCATATGATAGAAAGATTTCCCCAAAATCACTTCAAAGTAATGTATTTTTGTGAGTCAAATGACAACAAAATGGTGGTAGCTTTCCAAACAATACAATTTTAAGTCCTTCTGTGCATCATGTAGGCAAATAAGGGCATGTAGCATGAATATCTCTGAATCTTCAAATGTCATTTTATATGACGCCCTATTTATAAGCAAATGAAAGAGACATGTAATGTCAAGGTGCTGCACTAGATGTACATATGTGTGTATTTCATAACCGAGCAGTGAATGATTGCTCAGAAATAGATCCACAAATGTGCATGCTTCTATGAATGTTTACCATCTTGATTTTTCATTTGGTGTTGTCATTCTGCAACGTTATGCAGAGATGGCTTCAGTAGCACAACATTGTTGAGATCCTGCATGGTGCGACACAAAGATCCACAGCTTTTTGTTATCATGATGGATGCCTGATATGACCTAGACTTCAGACTATCAATAGTTGTAGGTATTCTATGATCTGATGATCAATGTAGTTACAAGTATGATGACCTGAAGTGCTTGCAGCCTGAGATGTTGCTGCTGAGGTGCAAAGAGAGCATCCAAAGATAATATATATTTTTATCCAATGTATATTGCTACACATATACTAGTCACTCATCTAGTTGTACTGTTTGCATGTTTATCTGGTTTACTATTAAAATCTTGCATCTGCAATGTGCGATGTTCATATGTCTGACTTGAAATGTCAGAAATAAAATTCATGAACAGGAACATGACCGAACCACGTAGTTAAGGAAAGTCAACAACTCGAAAATGTTGACTTTACTGAAAATACCACACTTCCAGTTATGACCAACAAGCATTTTGCAGGGGGCAAGCCACCCTGAACCCCACAACCCCTGCTACTTATATATATACAAACTGAGATCACACTACAGTGAGGAAAGGGTACATTTTCCACTCCACACTATAGTGTGATCTGCATTCAAAATGTTGAATCCACAGCAATGAATGCTAGTGTGCATTCTCTGTTGTGACTTCAACATTTTTTTTTTCGATTTAAAACGTTGAACGTACCTGTTTGACTTTTTCTGTACATACATTGTGCAAAACCGTTTATCTTTCTTTGTGTGAGGTAAAATGCCTGAATCAGGTGGGCTGACGAAAGAGGCTGGAAAGACTGTTAGCATTGCAGGATGCATATGATTATCAGCTGAAGAGTTGATGATATTTCAGTGACATGTTACACCTGTGACAACCTTACCATTCTGTTTCCACTATGTAGGTCCACCTGATGAGGGAAGAGGAATAGGAGAAGGAGGCGATTTATTGCTGTGTTTTATACAAGGCCCAGTGTTGGGGGTAGGAGTGCTACACCATGGTGGGGTGGCAGTCATTCTGCAGTCAGCAACCCTGTCCATGCCTTTCAATTGTCCAGATATTTGCAGAATGTACTTTTGGTCTGTTCCTCATAAAATGTGTGTTTTTTAGCAAACACGGAGGATTTAAGTCACTAATTAATGACATACGTTTGCTTTCAGGTTTCATATCCTTTAGAAAATGCATGCTAAGACAAATCCTGTTATTCTAGCAATTTTCTAAGTTTATTACAGTTGTATTTAAAATCTGTCCTTGTTTTTGAGCCTTTTCCGCCCCCCCCCCCCATTATTTTAGGCTTTGTCCAGATTTCTTATGATAAGAGGTTGAGAGATATGTTGTCAACTCATATTTGGTACAGTCATATCTGCAATGGTTAGTTGAAGCTGTGTTGGGCCATCGGGTTGGAAACCACCTTGGCAGGACAAAAATCCCTCCTGCAATGAATAGTAGATGCACCAGAGCACCAGACCTCAACTGATGAGCCATCAAAAGGTCCACAACCATGACATCAGCTCCCTGGCAGGATCAACTGACAAAGACCCTCAGTAAGGTGACATTTGGGCCATCTTGGCAATACCTCTGGAGCCACTCTTGACCTATCCCAGCCTTGTATGATCCCATTCCTGTTACATCATGTTCAATATCTTTCACTCCAAACTATCCACCTCATTTGTCCACCCCCTTATCAGTCCAACCTTGTGTGTGCATAACTATCCTTGTTTGTTTGCACTGTTTAATGTTTGTCTATTTGCCCCCAAAAATGTTCCTACACCTTGTTTCTATATGCACACATCCCTTGCATACCTTCCCCTCTTCCTTTCACTGTTAATATTGAAAAAAGTGGTTTTCACCTCAAAAATGATATCCTGTCTCTCCTTGCACTGTCCTATATGTTTTCCATGTATACTTTCATTTACTTGCTGTTGTTCTCTTGTCCTGCTGTCTTATACAGACCTTTTCCACCCCATTTTCCCACTGATAGATGTGGCCATGTGATATCAGCCACAAAGAATAATTAGCTGTACATTAAACTTGAAACACTTCCAGACAGGATGCTTTTGAGGCGCATTACTTTGCTCATTTAACACCAGCATTGCATGATTTATTTCAACCTCTCATACTACTAATGCAAGATCTCCTAAATGAGGCTCACTATTGACAAATATGTACTCTTGATGATCTGATTCAAACCACTTTGCTGAGTAGCACACAGTTATGCATTTTGCTATAGTTATTCCACTGGAGCACTGTGTATTAGATGTGGGCTGAGCAAGAATAGATACCCAGTAGTTGTGCCTACCTATTTGTACCTCTGCAATTAGTATTTCTCAGGTTAGTTCAATGAAGTTAAGTGGGGCTATGCTGTGCAGCACTGCAATAGATCCTTATGAATGCTACGACTTGTCTTTTAGAGTCTAATGGTAGAGTTTGTAAGTTCATTCATTCATTTATTCATAGATTCATAGATTCACAGACTGTTACTAGGCTAATGACCCAAGGGACCTTTCTAAGCCTAGCCAAGTTTTCCCGAAAGAATAATGATATCCTGCATCCAAATAGGACATTGAGGGCCAGGCGTTTATAAGCTACCTCCATCCATAAGGGACATGGGTGCCAGGCCCAGTGTAAATTTCCTATTCCTTCAATAACATTGCATTAGTGAAATCAGAAGTCCTCTTAGAAGATTAAAGTGTGTTTTTTAATCACTGATTTTTCTTTTTTTTATTTATGTATTATTTTAACTTTGTTGTTATAAAAATATATCTATGTAAATTGTTTAATTGTATATTTTCTCCTCCGAACATTTTCAATTCAATGTTAATATTTAACTTCATACCTTACAGCTGACAGTGTTTCTCTTGTATTACATGATACATACAGCTGATTGTGTTTTTTCCCCTTATGCTTAAATAGTTGAAGCACGGGGTGATGATGGGAAGAGGTGGGATATCTTTGTAAATGTATTATTACACACATATATTTAATCAATATATTTAAAATAGAAAACGAAGAAGATAAAAATAGAAAGTTTTTACTTTGTAAATATTTAGGAAAATCAGGCAACCTACTATAATAGTGTACCTGTGAAATTAAGACAGCAATAAACAGTACAAGACTTTCAAATGAACAGTGAATAAATACTGTTGCATTACAGATGATGGATAAACAATAAACAATAAGATACTTTCTGTACTGATTTGTTCTTTTATTGCTGATTGCAAGATAACAACTGACCATTCAGTCACCACAAGTAACTTAAGAATACATACAGCTTGGAATGTTATTATCTGATGTAAAAAAAAATGTAAGTATTACTCTATGGATTATTTACAACATATTGCTCCTAGCTCGAACAGGGCACAATCCACACAGTAGTTCAATTGATAATCCACCAACAGTAGAAATGTAGCGAAACACTTTTGCGATAAACTGTTTATTCACCAAGGCACAACTGCTTCCTGCACAGAGTACACAATAAAATGAACTAATAGAACAGGTTTAGCGCTTTCATCTGTCCGTAACAGACTTCCTCAGAACCTACAACTGACAAGAATAATTCTACTCTTAAACACATTTTGGCGCCAAATCTATCAATTACAAAAGTTAATTAAATTAATTAATTAAAAAACTTCATTATATTTGCCATATATACGTTGTTTCATTTAAAATATATTTTAAAAAGATTGTTTAAAAAACATTTCTATTAATTCTGTGAAAGTACAGTATTCAAAGTTAAATATATGAATAATGCAATTCTATAATGCCCTTAACACAAATAAAATTACTACATAAGGTTAACAATACATGTTATATCTCTACTAAATGTTATTGTTATATAAAAATATTTTATTATTTTATTGTGTTAAAATATTATTCCCCTAATGTCAAAAATGGTTTTAAACTAATATACTCATTCAGTCCGGGGTACGTAGTGGCATCAAGACAAATTTGCCATTTGCTTTCCATGGCACCTAACCTAGCTTTCCAGTTGCCACTACCTATTGATCTATCTACTACTTCTAAGATAGCAAACTTGAATGTATGCTCTTTACCTTTATCTTTGACATGTTTGCTAAGTGCGTTTTTATCATCTCCTTTCTTAATTTTATAAGTATGTTCATATATACGGGTTTTTAATTTTCTCTCTGTTTTGCCTATATAATATGCAGAACAGAATAAACACTTGGCTAAATATACCACTCCCTGACTATTACAATTGCCAGCTCTAAATTTACATGTGCTTTTAATAACATTGTCTAATTTTACATGTTTATCTTCATTAATGTGTTTGCATTGTGTGCATGTACCACATCTTTTTGTACCCTTTCCAATATTATTTTTTTTGTGTCTATAGTCACTACTTTCAACTATTCTCTTAAGGTTTTTGCCTGTTTTGTATACTATTTGTGGGTGGAGTCCCACTATATTTCCTATATCGTCCGTGTTGGACATTAATGTCCAATATCTATGTAATATCTCTTTTACTAAGTTAGTATGCAAATTATACATAATCACACATACTCTTCGTTCTGATGTCCTATTTGTCCTATTATTGAATTCTTCATATCCTAATAGTGGGCGATATTTCTTTCCCCATTGTAGTTTGACATATTGGACCACATCATCTAACATATTTTTTGGGCAGCCTCTTTTCATGAATAATTCATATATATATCCTAGTTCTTCTGTCATTAACTCTATTGTAGATGACATTCGGGCTGCTCTGACACATTGTCCTTTTACAACATTTTTGAAGATATGGGGAGGGTGACAGCTTCCAAAATGGATGTAATCATTGGAATGTGTCTGTTTCCTAAATAGTTTAGAAATAAATCCTACCCCACTGTTACTTATATATGTGTCCAAATATGCTATTCCTTATCTTCCACTGTGTGTGTAAATTTTAAGAATTCTGTGGTGCTATTGATATATTTAATGAAATCTGGTATGATATCCTTTTTACCTTTCCAGGTAATAAATAAATCGTCCAGGAATCGTGTATATAGGGAGATATTTTTAAAATATTCACTGGGAAACAGAAAAAGGTTCTCCCATTCCAACATAACTAAATTGGCGTATATGGGTGCACATGATGCACCCATGGCCGTGCCTTTTGTCTGTCTGAACAGTTCTCCTTGGAATTCAATATAATTATGTTCTAATATAAGGCTCATCATACTCAAAATAAGTTGAATTTTGTCCCAAGAGAGGATAGAATATTTTCTCAAACTATTGCCAAAATATTCCAGCCCTTTTTCTATCAGAATACAGGAGAAGAGATCTTTAACATCTATGGTTATAAAAATGATGTCTTTGTCCCACACTTCTGGTGTTAACTTACTAAGAAAGTGCCAAGAATCCTTAATAAGATGTGGTACATTTCCATAGATGTGTTTTGTTCACTGATCAATGGTGACCCCCATATTAAACGTTTTAGACTTAGAGCCTGAAATAATAGGTCTAAATGGGGGATTTCTCAAACACTTATGAATCTTAGGAATACATACTATTCTGGCCAACGTCGGATACTCATTCCTAATGAAGTTGTATATTTCTTCATTTATTCTACTGTCTAAAAGATATTCTTCTAGGACCAGATCAATACGTCTATGTCCAATATTTACTTGGTTGACAGATATCTCCTCATAGTTCCCTGAGTTGAATAGTATATCTTGTACCACACTGTTATATTCAGCCTTGTCGTATAAAATAATCCCGCCTCCCTTGTCGGGTTTCATAATTCGAGTATCTTTATTGCATATAACTTCTTCTAATATTATTCTTTCCTCATTGGTCAGGTTGTCTTTTAACTTCTTATCTATAATGTTTTGCTTCCTCGTGTTTTTATATAATTCATATACTTCTTTACACACCACCTGTTCATATGTAGCAACCTGCGGATTAGGTGGAGGTATAAAAGTGCTTCTTTTTACTAACTTGTTCACCTTTTCCTTTTCCTTTTGCCCTTCAGTCTTGTTCTTAAAAAATATTGCCAGATTCAATCTACGGCAATATAATTTAATTTCTTTAATGGTGTCAAATAAGTTAAAATCAACACTTGGGATATATTTCATACCTTTACTGAAAAGAGTAAAAAAACTATCTGTAATTTCAGTTTCAGTGTAATTGTATACCTTGAATCCATTGTGGTTGTATATCCTTGGTCTACCTTCATCTATAGGATCACCATCTCTCTTTTCTAAATATATATTTACACTATCAGTATTCACAATTTCCTTATCATTCATCTCTGCATCCTTTTCCTTGTTCTCTATTCTGTTTCCACAATTCTTGTTTAGAACCTCTTCTGGTATTTCATGGGTGCAGGGTAAAACCTCCCCCCTTGAAAATTTTCATCCTCTTCGTGTCTGATATTTATATTGTATTTATCTCTCCTTATATTATGTGTCTCATGACTTTGGGGCCAAATATATGTCCTCCCTGTCCGATATAAATCTATGTCTCTCTCTATCTTGTGCATCTTTCTATTATACACACTTCTAACTCTATTACTTGCTATCTGAAATTGTTTTGAATACAGTTCATGCCAGTCTTCAAACTCAATATCACTTATAATTTCCTCATTTAACACTTCTAATTCATTTAAAACAAATGCTATCTTTTCGTCATTGTATTTCATTATAATTTTCATATACATATGACCAAAAGTATCGAACAGCTTATTAAACTCCTGCATCATTACATTATTATAATCAATACCTAATGGGAGTTTAAAAAAACGTAACCCCTTAGGTACAATATGTTCATTAATACATTTCTCCAAATAAGCATTGTCCAATTTCGCACATTTTAAATGAATAAGTTTTTTACCTTCAAACTACTGTTCGTTTTGTTAGGCATTTGTCTGCCATATACTTTTCTAGCATCATTTTTTATAGCATCATTTTTTGTACAAAATTCATAATCTTCAGTTAAAAAATCAGACATAACATTGATTGGTTTATTTCCCTTTCCCTTTTTTGAGCTCTGAGATATAGTGCTCTGTTTCATATTAGATTTATTGCCCATTTTAGGGCTCGAAATAATATCTTTAAACACAGTACCTTTTTTTATCAGTCATGTCCGTTCCTTTACACATAGCATTAGAGTAAGTTCTTATATTTTCCCGTTGTTTGGGACGTGCTCCCAATCTTTGGTTTTCCGTCGTCTGATGGAACAGGCTAAAGTCTAATGTAAAGTCGGCCTCCGATATAACGTTGTCTATAGTGTCTTTGATGTCAAGGTTTGGCGTGGGTGTAAGCACTATTTTGCCCTCTCCTTGCCCGTTAGGTATTTCCTCCTGACTGCTGAGCATAATCCGTTCAGCAATAAACGGTGGTGTGTCAGCAAGGTCTTCTTGATGTTTTTGATGTTTTGGATGTGGGGAAGTATCACCTCCTTTCCCCACTTGTATAGTTTCGGTAAGCTTACCGACTAATTCCAATAACTTGTTGACGTCTGCTTGGAGTGTGGTCACGTCCGCTCGTAGCGTGACGTATTCCGCTCTGCTCAATGAAGCCTCCAAAGCTGCTGAGTCGGCCATGGATCAACACAGAATCAAATGAGAGGTAAACCACCAAAGTATCAGGACCGATCTCTGCTGCTCCTAGCTCGAACAGGGCACAATCCACACAGTAGTTCAATTGATAATCCACCAACAGTAGAAATGTAGCGAAACACTTTTGCGATAAACTGTTTATTCACCAAGGCACAACTGCTTCCTGCACACAGTACACAATAAAATGAACTAATAGAACAGGTTTAGCGCTTTCATCTGTCCGTAACAGACTTCCTCAGAACCTACAACTGACAAGAATAATTCTACTCTTAAACACATTTTGGCGCCAAATCTATCAATTACAAAAGTTAATTAAATTAATTAATTAAAAAACTTCATTATATAACAATAACATTTAGTAGAGATATAACATGTATTGTTAACCTTATGTAGTAATTTTATTTGTGTTAAGGGCATTATAGAATTGCATTATTCATATATTTAACTTTGAATACTGTACTTTCACAGAATTAATAGAAATGTTTTTAAACAATCTTTTTAAAATATATTTTAAATGAAACAACGTATATATGGCAAATATAATGAAGTTTTTTAATTAATTAATTAATTAATTTAATTAACTTTTGTAATTGATAGATTTGGCGCCAAAATGTGTTTAAGAGTAGAATTATTCTTGTCAGTTGTAGGTTCTGAGGAAGTCTGTTACGGACAGATGAAAGCGCTAAACCTGTTCTATTAGTTCATTTTATTGTGTACTGTGTGCAGGAAGCAGTTGTGCCTTGGTGAATAAACAGTTTATCGCAAAAGTGTTTCGCTACATTTCTACTGTTGGTGGATTATCAATTGAACTACTGTGTGGATTGTGCCCTGTTCGAGCTAGGAGCAGCAGAGATCGGTCCTGATACTTTGGTGGTTTACCTCTCATTTGATTCTGTGTTGATCCATGGCCGACTCAGCAGCTTTGGAGGCTTCATTGAGCAGAGCGGAATACGTCACGCTACGAGCGGACGTGACCACACTCCAAGCAGACGTCAACAAGTTATTGGAATTAGTCGGTAAGCTTACCGAAACTATACAAGTGGGGAAAGGAGGTGATACTTCCCCACATCCAAAACATCAAAAACATCAAGAAGACCTTGCTGACACACCACCGTTTATTGCTGAACGGATTATGCTCAGCAGTCAGGAGGAAATACCTAACGGGCAAGGAGAGGGCAAAATAGTGCTTACACCCACGCCAAACCTTGACATCAAAGACACTATAGACAACGTTATATCGGAGGCTGAATTTACATTTGACTTTAGCCTGTTCCATCAGACGACGGAAAACCAAAGATTGGGAGCACGTCCCAAACAACGGGAAAATATAAGAACTTACTCTAATGCTATGTGTAAAGGAACGGACATGACTGATAAAAAAGGTACTGTGTTTAAAGATATTATTTCGAGCCCTAAAATGGGCAATAAATCTAATACGAAACAGAGCACTATATCTCAGAGCTCAAAAAAGGGAAAGGGAAATAAACCAATCAATGTTATGTCTGATTTTTTAACTGAAGATTATGAATTTTGTACAAAAAATGATGCTATAAAAAATGATGCTAGAAAAGTATATGGCAGACAAATGCCTAACAAAACGAACAGTAGTTTGAAGGTAAAAAACTTATTCATTTAAAATGTGAAATTGGACAATGCTTATTTGGAGAAATGTATTAATGAACATATTGTACCTAAGGGGTTACGTTTTTTTAAACTCCCATTAGGTATTGATTATAATAATGTAATGATGCAGGAGTTTAATAAGCTGTTCGATACTTTTGGTCATATGTATATGAAAATTATAATGAAATACAATGACGAAAAGATAGCATTTGTTTTAAATGAATTAGAAGTGTTAAATGAGGAAATTATAAGTGATATTGAGTTTGAAGACTGGCATGAACTGTATTCAAAACAATTTCAGATAGCAAGTAATAGAGTTAGAAGTGTGTATAATAGAAAGATGCACAAGATAGAGAGAGACATAGATTTATATCGGACAGGGAGGACATATATTTGGCCCCAAAGTCATGAGACACATAATATAAGGAGAGATAAATACAATATAAATATCAGACACGAAGAGGATGAAAATTTTCAAGGGGGGAGGTTTTACCCTGCACCCATGAAATACCAGAAGAGGTTCTAAACAAGAATTGTGGAAACAGAATAGAGAACAAGGAAAAGGATGCAGAGATGAATGATAAGGAAATTGTGAATACTGATAGTGTAAATATATATTTAGAAAAGAGAGATGGTGATCCTATAGATGAAGGTAGACCAAGGATATACAACCACAATGGATTCAAGGTATACAATTACACTGAAACTGAAATTACAGATAGTTTTTTTACTCTTTTCAGTAAAGGTATGAAATATATCCCAAGTGTTGATTTTAACTTATTTGACACCATTAAAGAAATTAAATTATATTGCCGTAGATTGAATCTGGCAATATTTTTTAAGAACAAGACTGAAGGGCAAAAGGAAAAGGAAAAGGTGAACAAGTTAGTAAAAAGAAGCACTTTTATACCTCCACTTAATCCGCAGGTTGCTACATATGAACAGGTGGTGTGTAAAGAAGTATATGAATTATATAAAAACACGAGGAAGCAAAACATTATAGATAAGAAGTTAAAAGACAACCTGACCAATGAGGAAAGAATAATATTAGAAGAAGTTATATGCAATAAAGATACTCGAATTATGAAACCCGACAAGGGAGGCGGGATTATTTTATACGACAAGGCTGAATATAACAGTGTGGTACAAGATATACTATTCAACTCAGGGAACTATGAGGAGATATCTGTCAACCAAGTAAATATTGGACATAGACGTATTGATCTGGTCCTAGAAGAATATCTTTTAGACAGTAGAATAAATGAAGAAATATACAACTTCATTAGGAATGAGTATCCGACGTTGGCCAGAATAGTATGTATTCCTAAGATTCATAAGTGTTTGAGAAATCCCCCATTTAGACCTATTATTTCAGGCTCTAAGTCTAAAACGTTTAATATGGGGGTCACCATTGATCAGTGGACAAAACACATCTATGGAAATGTACCACATCTTATTAAGGATTCTTGGCACTTTCTTAGTAAGTTAACACCAGAAGTGTGGGACAAAGACATCATTTTTATAACCATAGATGTTAAAGATCTCTTCTCCTGTATTCCGATAGAAAAAGGGCTGGAATATTTTGGCAATAGTTTGAGAAAATATTCTATCCTCTCTTGGGACAAAATTCAACTTATTTTGAGTATGATGAGCCTTATATTAGAACATAATTATATTGAATTCCAAGGAGAACTGTTCAGACAGACAAAAGGCACGGCCATGGGTGCATCATGTGCACCCATATACGCCAATTTAGTTATGTTGGAATGGGAGAACCTTTTTCTGTTTCCCAGTGAATATTTTAAAAATATCTCCCTATATACACGATTCCTGGACGATTTATTTATTACCTGGAAAGGTAAAAAGGATATCATACCAGATTTCATTAAATATATCAATAGCACCACAGAATTCTTAAAATTTACACACACAGTGGAAGATAAGGGAATAGCATATTTGGACACATATATAAGTAACAGTGGGGTAGGATTTATTTCTAAACTATTTAGGAAACAGACACATTCCAATGATTACATCCATTTTGGAAGCTGTCACCCTCCCCATATCTTCAAAAATGTTGTAAAAGGACAATGTGTCAGAGCAGCCCGAATGTCATCTACAATAGAGTTAATGACAGAAGAACTAGGATATATATATGAATTATTCATGAAAAGAGGCTACCCAAAAAATATGTTAGATGATGTGGTCCAATATGTCAAACTACAATGGGGAAAGAAATATCGCCCACTATTAGGATATGAAGAATTCAATAATAGGACAAATAGGACATCAGAACGAAGAGTATGTGTGATTATGTATAATTTGCATACTAACTTAGTAAAAGAGATATTACATAGATATTGGACATTAATGTCCAACACGGACGATATAGGAAATATAGTGGGACTCCACCCACAAATAGTATACAAAACAGGCAAAAACCTTAAGAGAATAGTTGAAAGTAGTGACTATAGACACAAAAAAGATAATATTGGAAAGGGTACAAAAAGATGTGGTACATGCACACAATGCAAACACATTAATGAAGATAAACATGTAAAATTAGACAATGTTATTAAAAGCACAAGTAAATTTAGAGCTGGCAATTGTAATAGTCAGGGAGTGGTATATTTAGCCAAGTGTTTATTCTGTTCTGCATATTATATAGGCAAAACAGAGAGAAAATTAAAAACCCGTATATATGAACATACTTATAAAATTAAGAAAGGAGATGATAAAAACGCACTTAGCAAACATGTCAAAGATAAAGGTAAAGAGCATACATTCAAGTTTGCTATCTTAGAAGTAGTAGATAGATCAATAGGTAGTGGCAACTGGAAAGCTAGGTTAGGTGCCATGGAAAGCAAATGGCAAATTTGTCTTGATGCCACTACGCACTCGGACTGAATGAGTATATTAGTTTAAAACCATTTTGACATTAGGGGAATAATATTTTAACACAATAAAATAATAAAATATTTTTATATAACAATAACATTTAGTAGAGATATAACATGTATTGTTAACCTTATGTAGTAATTTTATTTGTGTTAAGGGCATTATAGAATTGCATTATTCATATATTTAACTTTGAATACTGTACTTTCACAGAATTAATAGAAATGTTTTTTAAACAATCTTTTTAAAATATATTTTAAATGAAACAACATATATATGGCAAATATAATGAAGTTTTTTAATTAATTAATTTAATTAACTTTTGTAATTGATAGATTTGGCGCCAAAATGTGTTTAAGAGTAGAATTATTCTTGTCAGTTGTAGGTTCTGAGGAAGTCTGTTACGGACAGATGAAAGCGCTAAACCTGTTCTATTAGTTCATTTTATTGTGTACTGTGTGCAGGAAGCAGTTGTGCCTTGGTGAATAAACAGTTTATCGCAAAAGTGTTTCGCTACATTTCTACTGTTGGTGGATTATCAATTGAACTACTGTGTGGATTGTGCCCTGTTCGAGCTAGGAGCAGCAGAGATCGGTCCTGATACTTTGGTGGTTTACCTCTCATTTGATTCTTATTTACAACATATATCATAGGATCATTGGAGGTTACTAGGCTAATGGCCCCAGGGCCCTTACAAGCCTAGCCAAGCTCACTGACGCTGTATTATCTGTTCTACATAAATGCATTGTCCCCTCCTCTTACTATTATTCATTTTTTTCACTGTTCATTACTGAGCCTGGCTCATGGCTGAGAAGGGCATTACCACTAGTCTGCCTACCTGGCTAACAAATAAACAAACAAATCAGTAATTACATATACATACAGCTTATCCCAGAAGGACTTAAGGAAGTATGTACATCTGCTGCTAAATCATGAATTTTATTGCTTTTAGGCCCTACTAGGTGTTCAGTGCGCTCCCCTGCCTGAATAGCCAGCAGCCCAACTCTTAGTGACTTTCTACCAGATATAAGTATTTTTTGTGGCTTTCCCACTGTTATTAAGCTAGCGACTGCATTTCGCCTGTTTTACTGCTACTTTAAGTGATTTCTGCATTTTACACTGTTTATTGCACTTTAAGTTACTAATTGTTGCAAATTGTTTCTGTAGGCTACACACTAAAGTGCGCTAGCCGATTTACAGCATTTATAGCATTTACTGTCTGTTTTTCCTTATCTCTGTAATAAAACAAAAAATCTCTTGTTTTCCCACTTTACTGAACTAGAGTAGTCCAGTTTCAGAGTTGCTGATCCCTGGGCTTTGTTTTTAGTTCCTGTTACTGATCCATTGCCTTATTAGGAAGGAGGGAAGTTTCTTTGCTTACCAGTGGGAGTGGGAAGCACTGAGCGCCTTTTGTCCGATTTGGTGAAGTTTCAGCCAGAAACTAGTAGTCCATTGGTCGTTTTGGGCCAATTCCTAGCTCCCTTCAGCCCCTGCTATAAAACACGCTAAACTGTACTGCTGATCTAACCAGCATATCCTATAACTGAAAAGTTCATCTCTACTTGATTCCCAAGTAGACTATTCTCTATCTGTAAAGCCTAGCACTTACTCCTACAGTACTTGCACCTTGATAAAGCACTCTTATTATAGATAGTACCCCACCAGCCCAAAACCCACTTCCCCGAGTCCTTTGAAAGTTCTTTATCTACTACTTCTAGTATGTCGAGGGATCAGTTGCTAGTGTCCTCTCCAGCTCAACTGGTGAACCTGGGAATATTGAGGCAATGTTACAATTGCCTCATGTACACAGACAATCCTCTCCTTCTCCCACAAAACACAAATACATGCGAGAGATGCAACTATACGGCCAAACTGGAGGCTGAGCTCTCTCAACATAGGACTGGCAAGACCAGACAGGAGGAGAAGGCAACCACACACAATACATACCCAGTCACACATGGTACCATCACAACTTCAAATCATACACATACTCACACAAAGACATACTCGGAGGCTCTGGTCAAAATTTACCAAAACAGCAGAGGCCACCAAAGCAGACACCCAAACAACTACCACCTCACGACCCAACACATGCAACACATAGACCACACAGTCAGAGTGTCAAACAGTCACAGCCCTTAAGGCCAAACAAAATGCCAGACACACTTGTCATTGGTGATTCCATAGTCAGACACACTGACGCCCCGCTCACCAGACTGAGTAAGGAGAAGGTCACAGTAAGCTGCCTGTCGGGCGCTAGAATCTGCCACATAACGCAAGCACTCAGGTCTCTCAACAGCAGGTACAAGTACGACTCAGTCATTGTCCACGCTGGTGTCAACGACCTGAGACGCACCTCCTTGGACTACATGAAAAGGGACGCCGAGGAGCTCTCTGATTATGTAGCCCAGGCAGGTATGACCCTGACCTTGAGCAGTATCCTACCTTCACCTAGAATGATGCCACAATACAGTGATAAGATGATCAGCTTTAATAATTGGCTTAAATTCTGGTGTCATTCAAAGGGGATCCAATGTCTGTCTGCCTGGGATGACATGCTGGACAAGCCACGCTGCTTCGCAAGGGACGGCTTGCACCTGTCACCCTGGGCTTCCGGATATTGGCAAAGGCTCTTGCCACCCCCATAGTGCCTTTTTAGGCAAGGCTCAAATTCCAAACCTACCACCCTAGAACACCAAAAGGAAAAAACTAAGGGTAATGCTGCTCAATGCCAGAAGTCTCAATCTCAAGATGCACGCACTCGAGGCCCTTCTCAATATGGAGAACATCGATGTCTGTGCTGTGACAGAAACCTGGTTCAAGGCTCCTGAGAGCACCCCAGCACTAACAGGTTTCACCTCATATCATAATGCCCGCCCCAAAATCCAGACAACACCAAGAAAGGAGGGGGTGTCCATATTCATAAAGGACACCCACACCTCAAGGTTGGTGGCAACGCACGATGCATCGGAGACCATCCAGGTGCAATTAACCATAGGCAAGACTGCTCTGCAATTTGTAGCATGTTACAGGCCACCCTCTCAAACTCAGGAACCTCACATGGCCTTCCTGAAAACATTGGAGGGATAAATGTATCTCCAAACACCATCATACTAGGTGACTTCAACTACCCTAATATAGACTGGGAACACTACTCAAGCCCGAACACTCTAACCCAAAGATTCCTGGAGTTCATAAACTCAAATGCCATGGAACAACTAGTCACCATCCCCACAAGAGGTGAAAACATACTTGATCTCATCATCACGAACATGGGATCAAAATGTTCAACACCGAAGTATACCCCTCACTGGTGAGATCAGATCATAAACTAATCTCGCTGGAGGTCCTCATCCCCCCACCTGAAACAAAAAGACCACAGTGAAAAACTTCTCAAAAGCCGATTTCACACTTCTAAAAACTAGTGTGGTCTCCTTTAAGGCCCCTGAGCCAGTGGTAAACATTACTCAAACCGCTGAATCACTTACAAATGCCTTCTACCAGCACCTACAGGACTGCATGGATCAGGCAATCCCAAACAAAACTAAGACTCTCTGTACCAAAGGCAAGCGTCCAGTCTGGTGGACCCCAGCCATAAACAAGCTCTACAACAAAAGGAGGAAGCTACTACAAGATAGAGCAAAATCCTTGAAAGGTAAGACACCTTTGATCATTATAAGTAAAAACTAAGAGCTCTCATAAAATCATCCAAGGCAAATTTTGAGAGAAAAATCGCCAAGGACTCTAAAGACAATCATAAGGCCTTCTTTAGCTATGTTAGAAACCTAGGAGGAAACTCCCAGATATGCTCAGAATTAGTTCAAAATGATGTGAAAATTACTGAACCTACACACATTGCTAACATACTGGCTGACAGGTTCAGTGCAAACTTCTCCCCAAAAGGAGAGATATCTATTCCAGAGGATTGTAGCCCCAAACATCTCCAACGCCCAGGTGAGGACTGCCCTCACTAAGGCAAAAAACACAGCATCCATGGGACCGGATGGTGTCCCCGGCTGTGTGCTTCATGAACTCAACGAGGAATTAAACCCACAGTTAGGACAGCTGTTTAATCTTAGCCTCACCTCAGGATAATGCACTCCAAGGAGTGGCGACGCGACTGTGGTCCCACTTCATAAGGGCGGTGCCTCCACAGACCCTGGAAATTACCGCCCCATTAGCTTGACAAGCCTTATCTGCAAAGCCATGGAGAGGATCATAATGGAACTCATAAATAAAGACATAGGGAACTTGCAGACTTTGGATCCAACCCAGTTTGGCTTTGTCAAAGGCAGATCCTGCCTCTTAAACTTGGTTGACTTTTGAGACAGTCACCAAGGCCATTGATGAGGGAAAGGCAGTCCATACAGCCTACCTCGACCTGGCAAAGGCCTTCGACACAATACCCCACTCAGGTATCATCGAAAAACTCATCAGCTTGAATGTAAACCCATACATCACAAGATGGGTTGCAAACTGGCTAAGCGACAGAACCCACAGGGTTAGAGTTGCTGGAGCCATGTCAGACTCAAAGCCTGTCACAAGTGGTGTCCCACAGGGCTCAGTCCTGGGTCCACTCTTGTTCGGCATCTACTTTTCTGAAGTACAAGCAAACACAGGAGGGTTATGGCTGACAAAGTTTGCAGATGACTGCAAACTGGGCCATAGTCGAAAACACATCTGACACAGATATCCTCCAGAAGGGCCTCACAGAAATGGATAACTGGTGCCAGAGCCATGGCCTGAAGTTAAACGCCAAAAATGCATAGTCATACCCTTCGGGAAAAACAAGGTTACCCCTAGCTACCATATAGGTGACAATCCACTGAGCACAGAAAAAGTCATCAGGGATCTGGGGACCCAAGTTGACAGTAGTCTTTCGCTTGACACTCATGTTGCTAAAGTAGTTAGGAAAACCTTCTATATCGCCCACCTGATCATGAAGGGATTCACATCTAGATCAAGGGAGGTCATCGTCCCCTGTACTCATCACTCATTAGACCTATGATTGAGTACAATGCCCGTTCAGAATGTATCTGACCAGACACCTGATGCAGCTTGAAAGGCCCCAAAAGTTCCTCACCAAAAGGATAAAGGGTCTCAAAATATGTCTTATGCTGCCCGACTGAAAGAACTCCAGCTTTATTCAGTCTCATACCGCTTGCTCAGAGGTGACCTGTGCCTGACATATAAGGCCATGTCAAACCCAGATTTGATGAATATGCTTCACCTCAAAAATCTAGATCCCTCAGAACCACAAGGGCGGGAGACTTAAACCTTGACACGGTTATAAATAGAATGTGCTGGAGGGACAGATTCATCACCCAGAGACTCCCTATGCTGTGGAACAAAATCCCGGTACATGTGAGGCAGAGCACCTCGCTGGCCTTGTTCAAGAGGAATCTTGACCAATGGATGGGAGATCGCAGATATACCCCAGGGATTACTTCAGTGTCACTGCTTGACAGAGGCACAGAAAAATGATAGGCATAGTTTTTATTCAAACTAAAGGGGTGGCGAAAGCCACATAACTATGGGCTAGGCTTATAAATGCCCTTGGGCAGATAGCCTAGTATGAACCTATGAACCTATGAACCTATGAACCTATTGTATCTCTGCACTTCCTCCACATCCAGATCCCTGATTTATATTAGCTCCTATTTCCCCTCTACCCTATCTAGTCCAGGGACTGCCCAGGTGGGTTACAAGCTGCATTTCTGCATTTGTCCACTAGATGGCAATCTTTTACCACTAATCCTGACTAATTCTTACACTACTGGTTCTCTCTTTAAGCTATAACTTTACCTGTTTTATTCTGTCTCACATATTTTTTACCACCTCTAACCTTCTGACTATATGTTCCCCTACTCACCTTTCAGCAACTACACACTCTGCTGATTGTTCTTGCTCTTCTCCTGCTCTCCTTGTTTCTACCCGCTCCGTTCGCCCTGCGGGCTCACTCCGCTCCCCTACCCTGCCCCCAAATTCCACCCGCCCCAGCACCTCTACCTTTATTCTACCATAACCACACCCACTGTCTTCCCAAACCAATCAGTCTCCTCCTCACTAGTAACACCCACTCCCTTTTTCCCGCTCAAATTGTCCAACCCTCCTCATCTATCTGATCCCACCTATCCAATTAGGCCTTATCATCCTCTCCACAACCACTCCCCAGCATACCCACACTAATCCCTTACTTACTGCTCACCCCAACCCCTCCTTTATGAACTTACTAGCTACTCTATATATATCCCTCTCTTGTAACTACCAACACTACACAAAAATAGTACCTCTAAATAGCCTATTCCACCATGTTATCTAAACACTCACAAATCTCCTATCTACTACTTTTACTTCTCAACCTATCCTAACTTCACTACCTCACCCAGCCCCACACTCCATACAATCAACATTCCTTCCATGTAACTAACCATCTTTCCTTCTCTCCCCCACATTCTTGGACCTCAATCTCCCCCACCTTTATCCTATAACAAACACCCTACTTTTTTCCCTACAAACTTATTACCTCATATAAAACTCCTACCCCACTAATAACTAACAAACCCTTAATAATCTCACCTGACTCCAACCTATACTCCAAACTGTGCTATTGCCTCTCTAACTCAATCTCATATCTGATCTGCAGTCTACTATCAGGTGACATCCATCCCAACCCTGGCCCATCCAACTCATCCACCACAGACAAGTCCATATTCCTTACTTCTTTAAATTCTCAGAGCATAGTTAATAAAATCCCAAACCTCCATGCCTGGATAAATCATAATAAACCTGACATCCTATCCATCTCAGAAACTTGGCTAAAACCCCACATAAAAGACTCTGAAATTATACTACCAAATTACTCTATCATTAGAAAAGATAGATCCTACAAAAAGGGGGAGGAGTAGCACTCATATACTCATCCTCCTTATCAGTCACTCCCTATAATAAGCCTACCCCACCCTTTAATAATGCCGAACTACTCCTTGCAATACTTCAAATTAACAAACATAAGCACATATGTATAGCTTCCCTCTACATCCCCCCAGGGGATAATATTTCTACTCTTGAACACATCCTCTCCTGGCTCTCCACCAACATCAGTAATGAAACAATAATCCTAGGAGATGCGAATATTAACTGGGCTTCCATTCAATCTCCTACAAATCCACTTAACATCAACCTCTACAACTTTTCACAACTAATTAACTCTATAACACATCCCTCAAAAAACCTCTCCAGTGGCAGTATTTTGGACTGGATTCTAGTCTCACATCCTCAGTACTTCTCTGACAGGGGTACTCTTCCTGATCCTCTTAGTGACCATCTTCCCATCTTTACATACCGACTCCATTTATCCTTACATCATTCCCGCAACTATATTACCGTACGTAACCAAAAAAACTTCAACACAACATCCTTCACTAACTCACTAAAAGCTATAAACTGGAACTGTCTAAAAACATTACCTCTCGACAACGCAGTTGCTCACTTTAACACCTCATTCCTAAAAATTCTAGACTACTATGCTCCCATAAGGACAAAGAGAATAAAAACTAAAACAGCCGCTTGGCTTACTAAAAACACACTAACTATTATGAGGCAAAGAGATAAAGCCTGGGCTCATTACCTAAAAAACAGGTCCCCCCTCATCCTTCTTGAATACAAAACACTTCGAAATAAAGTAAAAAAACTCATCATTTCCGACCGACAAAACTTTTTCTCCACACTACAAAACAACAACAAAACTAACCCTCAGAAATTCTGGAAATGTATCTCCACTCTCCTTAACCCCGGCAAACTAGACACCCCCTCCCCTGACCCAAATGCTACTGACACTGACTTAGCGACCCAATTTAACACGTTTTTCATTGACTCTATCTCTAAACTTACTTCATATTTCTCTAATACCACCACAATCTCCTGTTCTTCCACCACTCCTTTACTCTCCCCCACTAACTCACAATCCTTCACCCCTTCTTCTACCATCACTCACCCCTCTCCATCTCCTTCCCCTACTTCTCACACTTCCCATTGTCCTCCCTTCTCATTAAAACCAATTCCCACTTTTACTATAAAAAACTCCTCCAGAAATTGAAGCCATGCTCCAATGCTCCAGATAATATCCCTGCTTATTTTCTCAGTCTAGCCGCTGAAGCAGTCACCTACCCCATTAGCATTCTAATTAACCGTTCAATCCAGGAATGCATAGTACCCAAAATTTGGAAAAAGGCCTTCATTATACCATTACATAAAGGAGGCAACAATAATAATGTTACCAACTTCCATCCCATTGCTATCCTGTCTCCTATCTCTAAACTCTTAGAAAAATGCATACAACAACAACTTCTTCCACACCTCTTAGATAATCAGCTTCGAACACCCACACAACATGGATTCAGGCCAAATCACAGTACTATGACTGCCCTTCTCTCCTTCCTTGAAACTATTAATAAAGCCCAGGATTCTGGCCTTATTGTTTCCACCCTACTACTTGACCTTTCTAAAGCCTTCAATACTATCTCTCATAGTCTGCTTTTAACTAAACTCTCTAAACTTAACCTATCCCCTTCTTCCTTGAATTGGTTCTCCAGCTACTTATCTAACCGATATCAAGCAGTAAAATGGAAAAAGGCCACCTCCTCATTTCTTAATACCCCAACCGGAGTCCCCCAAGGATCCATATTAGGTCCTCTTCTTTTTAATATATTTATAAATGATTTCCAGAACTCTATTCCTTTCTCAAATATCATCCAATATGCAGATGATTCAACTATCATCTGCTCTGCCACATCTACCCTGTACTCCTAAAACTTACTCAAGAAGCTTTTTCAACCACTGAGCAATGGATGAAAAGAAACCACCTTGTATTAAATGCCTCTAAAACCAAACTAATGGTATTTACTCCCTCTAAAACTACCTCATTCAACTTTAACTCCTTCACTATCACTAGCCAAAACAATATACCTCTGGAACTGGTATCAGAGACCAAATTACTTGGGGTCCAAATTGACAACCAGCTTAAATTCCATTCCCACTTACAACTAAACATCAAAAAGACCCATCAAAAACTAGGCATGCTCTACCGACAAAATCATTACCTTACCCCTGCCACTAAAGTAACTCTCTCTACTTCCTTTCTTATCCCCTCCCTTCTCTACGGAACTCCTCTTCTCACTAACCTACAATCCTCTCTTAAATCTCAACTTTCCTCCTGCTACAACAAAATTGCCAAATTTGCTACCAGCCATAAGTCGTCCTCCCATCACTGCTCTTCTCACCAAAAACTAAAATGGCTAGAACTACCAAATCAACTCATCTATACACAACTAACTCTTGCACATAAGCTCATTTTAACCCCACCCTCTGTCCTTCCCTCTCTTCTACCTTTAAGATGTACCTTCCTGATCGAGTACTAAGGTCCAATAATCAAAATCTAATAGAAGTGTACAAACCATCCCATCCACCAGGCAAAAATCTTCTATCTTATGGTTTAGCACGTCTCTGGAACTCCCTACCACCTTCCATTTGTACCACTTCTAACCATTACTCTTTCAAAAAATCTCTTCACTCACACCTAATATCCCAGTGGGTATGCTCCTGCTCTCTCCCCACATAACAAATGATATCAAACTCCTGTTCCCTTCAATCTATGGAAAACATACTCCTTTTTCCCTTCATTCCATGCCTTAGATTCCTTCTCTCTCTCTTTCTCTCTTCTCTTTCGATCTTATTCTCATCAAAAACTTTCTCATTCTATCATCTCTCCATATACTTTTATTCCAGTACTATATGTTAGTTGTAAATAATGCATCAGACTGTTACTACTTATATGCGATTTGTAAACAATGAATCAGACTGTAACTATGAACTGTATGTTCCTAAGAAGAAATGCCTCTCAGTTGTACAATGCAATGCTCCATTGCCAGTCAGTTAACTCCAACCTCATCATTAGTGTGTATTATTTGCAATGTTTGCTGTATTAATTGTAAATGCCTTGCTCAAAACTGCAACCCTTGTATAAATATAATCTTTAAACTATTGTAACCTAGATTGCTATTGGAGCTTTTCTCCCCAGGACTCCATTGAAAACGGGTTCAAATGGCCCAATGGACTATCCTGGTAAACCAACTGCAAATAAATAAATAAATGTGCATACATACTTTGAATGTGTGGTTTAAGTTGTCATTTCATAGGATTATTTAAAACATGGATTTTTAATTATCAAGCACTGATGCTTGCTGTAGACATTGTATTAAGCAGGTGCATAGATTTCCATAATTGAAAACAAACAGTAGCAGTTGTGCAAGCTACTTAACTCCTCTTGTCAAAACTTTCAATTGCTTACAAGTATATTGACATTCTAACCATATAAAGAAATCAGTTACGAAAAGTTGGCTAGTATACTTCAAATTCTACCCCGCCCCTCACTTCCCACTCTTACACAGGAGATTAACATTCCATCATGGATACACCATGTGGTTATATTAAATTAGCAAGGAATTTAGTAAATGGAGATGATGGCCATGTGGAACAAGCAGAATGCTAGCAGGGTAAGTCAGGGCACAGCAGGGAGCTGAGTGAGGTGTGTGATTTTCCTGATGAACATAGGAAACAAGGATGATGCCCAACAGTATGGGAAGTGAGACAGAGTGTTAGTGTGGGGAGGAAGGAGAAACTCACAACATGGCAGTCTGCATAACTATCTCAAAACAGTAATTAGATGATTTAAAACCGAGTTTCATTTTGGAAAATGAGTGGAACAGTGATGATGCAGTTTGCAGTGCTGCCTCATATCACTTGGTCCTCCAGGTTTTCAGTCAGGGTACATTCTATGCAGTCTATATGTTCTGTCTATCAGTCTGAGGGTTTCTCTGCCTTTCTCTCAATGATTGTTTAGTTAGGGTCTTTCATTTATCCTCATAGGATTACATATTCCTGGAAACACAACTGAAATGTTCCCAAACTACATGTGCACTGAAATGTAGCTGCTTGATTAAAAAGTATTACTCATTTTAACATGCTGATTCCACAAGCTGTCTGCACTGTAAACGTTACATTTTATATGTTACTTGAAACTGACAGTCTCTAGAGCACATGAAAAGATACATATTACTTTTTGCAACATGTTATTTTTGCAGTTACCACACACACTGTACAAACTCACTTGGCACCTGATAGCTATTCATTTAAAATATCAGTTTAAATATTAAATGTGCCCTTGAAATTCTATTGACATTTTGACTAAATATAATCTGAACTGTAAAATGAATGACTTGAAAGAAGTGAAGTAATGCATAGATTTCAAAGACAGTTCTTAACACTACAGTAAAAGTAAAAATATATATTCACAAGGAAGTCTTGTCATGTTTTAGTCTTCAAGTTAAAATAGCTTACTGTCAACATTTTGCCATATCAGAAAGTTTGAGGAGCTAGGAAATTACTATTATTTGTCTTTATAATGATTATTAGACAGATGTTAGACTCTGCTTAGTTTAATGAATTGTGACATGTTTATGAGGAAAATTACTCACATTAGACTACACATTCCTGGAAACTCAACTGAGATGTTCCCAAATTACTTGTGAATTTAAATTAAACTACCTGATTAATAAGCCCTTTTAACAACCTGAATCCATAAGCTATCTGCTCTATATATGCTACATTATATATGTCACTTGCATATGACAGTCTCTAGAGCACACGAAAAAATGCATATTATTTTTGCAACATGCTATATTTGCACTAACCATACATTCTAAACTAACTCAATTGGCAACTGACAAGTTATTTATTTGAAACATCAGTCTAAATATTAATTGTGCCCTTGAAATATTGTTGCTGTTTTGACAAAACAAAACCTGAACTGAAAAAGGAATGATTTGAAGAAGTATTGTACAGATTTCAAAGACAGCTATTGTCACTACAATACAAGTAGAAATGTATACATGCAAGGAAAAATTGAAATGCTTTATACTTTTAATTAAAATAGCTTATTGTTAACTTTTTGCTTTATCAGAAAATTTAAAGATCTAGGAAATTATTTCTAATTTGTCTTTATAATGTTTACTAAAGTGATGTTAGTCACTGACTTGTTTAATAGATTGTGAGTCATGTACAAGACGGACTATTGAATGTTATTTGTGTTTACCTATGTTTGCTGAATTTCTTTTATTAGTACTGATTTAAAACAAGGGAAAGAAAGGGAAGGCAAATCTCTGTTTTTGGTCAAGGGAGGAGAGGCTTAAGAGTATTCTAACTGCCCCGAGAACTGTCTAAGATGCTCTAAATGCTATTTGATTAATACTTACCTAAGGTAAGTCTTGATTACCATACAGGTACATTCACATTCATTCTAGACCTGATGTGATTACCCATTCTGGAAGCAGGAGGTGCCCTATGCAGGATGGGAATTGTCAGGGTGATCATAGTTCATTCTTAGACTCTGCTTTGTAAATCTATAAATATGTGAAAGCACGGCACACTAGAATGTAGGGTGCCTCTACTCAGAGTCAGGATACAACTGATAAGCCATGTCTTTTCATAAGTGTAAGTTGAAGTTGGTGAGCTGAAGAGTGGGAAAGTAAAGGAAGACAGTACGCCTACAGTAAATTCATATTTCATTGGTAATCACTCATTGTCTCCTGTAGAGTCCTTTTAGTCAAATTATTTTAGTAATAATCTATTTGTTGTTGGCTTATTTAGTGTATGCTCCTAAGTTGCATTTAATTTATCTAAAATGACATATCTGACATGTTTGGGATCTCTTAAGGATAACTAAATATTGGACATTTTCTAAGTCAACATAATAATTGTTTACACTACTAACATTCCATCCTGATAAAAAAAAAATGCTATAGAACAATAATAGAATAATATAGAATTTCATATCTCTTTTAAGAAAATTCTCCACATAATAATTTAACATATGGAGCTCAGTTGATATTGTTGGTTAAAGGTATGAGTGATAATCCAATAGCTCTATCTTTATCTATTGGATTAGGAATTACTTTCATTTCATGTTTAATGGGAATTCATGTTTTATAGAAGTACTTTTTAAAAGCCTGACCAGAATTTTACCCTACTTATATTTAAAGAAGAAAGAACAGTAAATTACACTCCCAAGTTTACACGCATAAAAATAACATCCAGTGTTATCAGAGAATATGGTATAACTACTATAATCAAAATAAAAAAAGAAGCAAAAAGTTTCTTCCAACAATAACTTGAAATAGATTTAACATTCTTATCATTAAATACTAATGGCTTAAATAATGCAAATAAAAGATCAAACTTACTAAAATATTTAAATCTAAATAAGGCACAAGTAGTATTTCTCCAGAAAATGCATTTTAAGACTGATAGCTTTATTTGGAATCCTAAAGGCTATACAGTCTTAGCTCAATCCTCCTATAGAACAAAGACAAAAAGGAATATCAATTATCTGGACGAAAAACATAATCACTCCAAAAGTTATTTATAAATATGAAGACAAAGAAGGTCTACTAGCATTTGTTATAATTAAATTTAATAACAGAATATGGACCATAGCTAATCTATATTGGTTCCCAGGAATTGGAGCAGGAATGGTTAAAAAACACCTAGATTTTATTTCCAACAATTATAAAGGAAATCTTATAATGGGAGGAGACTTTAATTGTACCTTAGAAGCTTCTGAAACCACAAAGAAGTCTTTTCGCATAGCAACTATTTCAAAAGCCTTAAAAAATGGATTGATTAATTTCATTTAATAGACACTTTTAAAGTAAAAGATGATAAATCCTTATTATTTTCCCATAAAGACCCTAGATTTGGAACACAAACCAGAATAGACAAATTATTCATAGCTCAAGATTTACAAACAAAAATCCTCAGCTTCTCAATAGTTCCATGCCCATTGTCAGATCATGACTGTCTGATAATGAAGCTCCAAATAGAGTTCAAACCTTTAATCCTCTCAACTAGAATTCCATCATATAATCATGAAAATTAAAGAATTCAGACCCTGGATGTTGTCAGAACTACAATTATTTCTTGAAATTAATAATACAACAGAAATCAGTAGAGTCATGGTTTGGGACTCATTAAAAGCATATTTATTTGGTAAGACCCTTAGCTGGTACAAAAACAAAGTTAAAGAGTGGGAATCTAAATCATTAGACTTGAAAACCAGACTCTTGATGGCAAAATCTAAAAAAAAATATCAGAATTGTCCAGAAGTCAAAAAAGAAATAAAGGAATTAAATAAAAAATATAATGGAATTCTAACACATAAAACTTGTCTAGCCTTGGAAAAATTAAAAATGAACTCATTAGCCACCTCCCCCAGATATCTACATAACTTATCTACAAGAATTAAAATACAATCTATAGCAAATAATATTAGTAGTATATATCATGAAAAGAAAGGGAAAAAAGTATCAGATATAGGAAACATCCTTGAAGCATTTTGGTTCCATTATATGGAACACTTCAAAAAAGAAGATTTAGATACCAACCAAATAAACTTAGATACAAACCTTATCAATATAAAAAAAAATTCCCGAAAACATAAAACTAGACCTACAAAAACCTATATCCTACAAAGAAATTGTTGACAAGATAAAAGAAAGTAAATCTAACAAAGCTCCAGGGATAGATGGTATAAAGGGTTGGGAGGGTGGCCTAATGGTTAAGGCATTTGCCTTACAAACACAAGGTGCAAGGTTTGAGTCTCACAAGGGATAATTGGCTAGGCTTAAAATGGCTTGCAAGGGCAGTTAGCTTAGTACTAACCTATACCTATACCTGACAAATTACGGAAATTTACAAACTCTTCCCTTCAACAGTAATTTCCCTTTTTCATAGAACTTTGCTAGAAGTCCAGTCAGAAGCAAAAATACCACCCTAATGGAAATATTCTCTCATAACACCAGTTCTAAAAGATAATAAACCATCAGACATTTGCACCTCATACAGACCTATATCATTACTGAATAATAATTACAAAATATTCATGTCAATCCTAGCTAAGAGAATGAAAATCCCACTTTCAAAGACAATTAATAATGATCAGACTGGATTTTTATATAACAGGCACACACATAATAATATTAAAAGGATACTTACTCTTATAGATTATGTGAATAAAGAAGATAGAGAAACACTTGTAATTGGATTAGACATAGAAAAAGCCTTTGATTCCCTCAACTGGGAATATCTATTTAAAACTTTAGCATTATTTGAATTTCCTCCTCCCTTCATCTTATTACTAAAAAACATATATATTAATAACTTAGCCTACATTAAGTTAGGTCCTTTCACCTCAGAATCTCAGAATCTATCCATATAATGAAAGGTACTAAACAAGGATGCCCCCTTTCTCCTATTTTATTTGCTTTGGCTATAGAAATACTTGCAGAAATAATATAAAATAATCCAAGAATAAAAGGAATAGAAATCTAAGACCAGTACATATCTAAAATAATGCTTTTTGCTAACGATATTTTATTAACCCTATCAAACTCCAGAGAGTAATCAGGAGAGCTAGAAGAAGTAATGGAGACATTTTATAAGATTTCAAGTCTACACTTTAATAGATCAAAATCAAAATTTCTATTTTTAAATAAGAAAAAAGACCTACAAGTTACAGATAAATCCATCATAGGAAAACAAGAACTTTAAGCTAAATTATTTAGGAATAGTGTTATACAATATTAATAAATTATAAAAACATTATTGAAACAATAAAAATATATATAGAAAAGTGGAACAAAATTATATTAACTTTTAAAGACAGATTGCAATTAATAAAAATTGTCTTATTGCCAAAAATACTATATGTGGCATTAGCAATACAGTTAATTCCTGAAAGATGCATTCTTAAAAAAATAAACTCATGTTTAATAATTTTATTTTTATTTTATTTTAACATTTGTTGACTGGGAAAGTCTGACTAGGTTCCACAGATCCTGTTTTTAGTGGAGCCCCGGGGAGGAATGCTCCAGAAGCATGTCTTTAGAATAATAACATTTTTATGGTATCCCAAAAAGAATAGAGTAGCTCTATGACCAGTACATATCTAAAATAATGCTTTTTGCTGATGATATGTTATTAACCCTATCAAACTCCAGAGAGTCATTAGGAGAGCTAAGGTCTACACTTTAATAGATCAAAATCAAAATTTCTATTTTTAAATAAGAAAAAAGACCTACAAGTTACAGATAAATCCATCATAGGAAAACAAGAACTTAAGCTAAATTATTTAGGAATAGTGTTATGCAAAAATATAAACGAAACAATATTAATAAATTATAAAAAACATTATTGAAACAATAAAAATATATATAGAAAAGTGGAACAAAATTATATTAACTTTTGAAGACAGATTGCAATTAATGAAAATTGCCTTATTTCCAAAAATACTATATGTAGCATTAGCAATACATTTAATTCCTGAAAGATGCATTCTTAAAAAAATAAACTCATGTTTAATAATTTTATTTTATTTTTATTTTATTTTAACATTTGTTGACTGGGAATGTCTGACTAGGTTCCACAGATCCTGTTTTCAGCGGAGGCCCGGGGAGGAATGCTCCAGAAGCATGTCTTTAGAATAATAAAATTTTTATGGTATCCCAAAAAGAATAGAGTAGCTCTAACTCATCACATTAGACCCTGGAAACAAGGAGGATTGAACTTCCCAGAAATAGAAACATATATAAAAGCATCTGTGCTTAAAACTACAATACACTGGATAAACCCAAATTATTTTATCAACTGGAAAGAATTAACAACGGCTATATTAACAAATGAATTTAATCTGTTAACATTTTTTTAATAGTAGACAAATCAAACAAACCCTGGTACATACTATGCATAAGTATACAATATAATATAACAAAACCTTCTAAAACAACACTGATTAATCATTACATCAATTCCTTTAGGAAACTTATCAATGCAAACATAGATCTAAAACTTTGATTTGACCTTTTAACCCCATTTACCATCACTAAGAACTTTCCTCACAAAATATGTAGGGAAACAAAAACCTCCTGGGAGCAAAATGGATTCTTATGCTGGTTTCAATGTGTAAATAAAGTAAATGTTTTAGATATACATATGATAAAAACTGCTTACAATATTCCAACACAGGACTGGTTAAACTTACAAATCATTATAATGTACACTCAGGATTTATGCAGATTAATTAATAATTCCTCATTTAAAGATATTCCAAATCTAATAAGTTTTCTGTATGAATTTATATATAATAGTTGTGAAAAGAAAAATTCCATTTTAAATCTATATAAAGAGTTAATAACAAATAAAACAATTCCCAAACCATCATACTGGCAGTTCTTAACAAAAGGTCAGTCATTGCAGTTAACAGAAGAAATTAAAAGTAACATCTTACTATCAGTTAATTACACCTCTAACACACAGTACTGGAAAATATTTATCTGGAAATACTTACATAGAGCATTTTTAACACCCAATAGAATTAAAAAGATCAGTGCTACTACAAATGTTTATTGCTGGAGGTGTGAAAAGTCAAATAACGCAGACTGGATTCATATTTTTATGAATGTAATAAAATTAAATCATATTGGAATGGAATCAATCATTTTTTACAAGCTTTATTTAATGAAGCCTTTACCTTAACTAAAGTATTGATAATCTTCTTCTTCTTCTTCTCTTCTTCCGATCACCTTGCGGTTAGCGGCATTCTTTGATTGAATTTTTTGTCGAATTGAATTGCCAGCCCGCCAGCGGTCCTTCCTCCACACAGACACACACACACCACGCTCATCTAGGGCCAATTTAGGTGTCCAAAAATCCATGTCTCATTGTCATGTGCATGGGGGAGGGGGGGAGAGGGGGGAGGAAACCCCCACGCCACCACAGGGAGAGACACAGAGACTCCGAGAAGGCACCCCAGCCGAGGATCGAACCGGAGAACCTCTTGCTGTGAGGCGACAATGCTAACCACTGCACCACCGTGGCTGCCCAACTAAAGTATTGATAATACTGAATGCAAATGAAGGTCCCTACCTGAATAAGACAAATATGCATTTGTTATGGGCACTAATTGCTATATCTAGGAAATGTGTAACCAGAAGGTGGAATTCAAATACACCCCTGACCTTGGAAGAATTCTACACTTTACTGAAGACAACTGCATTGATGGAAATAAAAATCAAAGAACTACGAATCTATCCCAGGCCATTAGTAAATAATCCTTGGAAGAAAGTTATATCTTTGTTGGACACTCTGCAATAATCAATATTGTATCTCTGATAACTGATCTGTTAATTCCATATTTAATACCATACAGTGTATATAACTGAAAGTCAGGCTATTGCTAATATTGTATATAGTTGTTTAAAATGATATTTAAAAATATTATGTAAATGTTATTTTAATTGAAAATAAAAAAAATATTTGGGATAGAAAAGCTCAACACATGTTTATGGGTATCCAAGAAGTATATATTTTTGTTGAATCATTTTATTTTCAAGATTTAAAGTGAACATTATATATTTCCATAAGTACTGCAATCTGTGTCAATTAAATATATGTGTAAATTCCTTATTCAGTTTGAATATGACATTGTGCAAATAATTATATCAAGGAAATCTAAGAATATTATTAAATAAAGACTTTTACCAGTAAGTAATATGACTGTAGAAACTGGAGGGGTGAGGAATAAGGTTGAAATCCCATGTATTACTTTCTTAGCCATGTTAATATTTAAATTAGCCTGAGATACCAGTGCTGCCTGCATTTTAGCTTTATCCAAAATAGCACAATCTAAAAAAGGAGGAATAAAGTGATTCCATTTTCATAGTACCGTTTAAAAGATTGTGGAAACCAAGATGATGAAGGAACACAGTGCCATGAAAGGGAACAAAACCAAATTAAATGCATTCACCTTTATAAGAGCAGTGTTACTTTGTCCGAGACTCTAATACATGTAGAGAAATGGGTTTGTTACAAGCAATGGAATAATTTGTACTAAAAATCAGTGAGGTAGACACTCCATAAGCAGCCATTAGTCTGCAGCTGTGTTAAAACTGAAATTTCAGGATCACCCTTGTTGCAACCCAGTTTTTGAAAAGATGCCATTAATACATCCCATGGTATTTGTGGAGAAGAAACACACCATATACATTCAGTCAAGACTGTCATAATTATTTTGTACCATAAATGCATTGGGAAATTAAGAGAATTTTAATCAACATTTCCAGATCAGAAATAGTTTTAATTTAAGAAAATTGACCCTACTAGCATAAGAGAGAGTTTTAAATGGGTTCCTATTGAATTGTTGACAGCTTAGGTTGTCGAATGCTTAATCATCGACACCTAAGCGTCTAATGCTTACAGTAGCGAACAGCCACATCATCGAATTCTTTCCTTGGGAAAAGAAATTCACGTGGCCGTTATCGGGGATTTGCCCTTTCGCCAATGTAGAGCGATCTCGGAGTTAGTATATTTAGTTAGGGGGGTGTGTGGGGGTAAAGACCTCCACTATGTTTGGGTGTGATTGTTTATTTTGTTTACTGATGGCCACCCGAATTCTTTCCTGTGGAAAGAATTTGATGATGTGTCCGTTCACTATTTTAAGCAGTCGACGCTTAGGTGTCAATGATTTAGTATTCAACAACCTAACCTGTTGATGTTATGATATAGAGGCATTTTAAATTATATCATTTAGAGGAAGCTAGTTGCATTTGATCAAAGAGTATCTTGATTTGAATAGTAGATAAGTGTATAAGATCTGCTGAGTAATGCTGTCATAAAACTTTGAATCATTGAACTACTCACACCTGAGAAGGTATTGAAGTTTGTTAGAAAGAAACAAAACTTTGGACTTTGTAGGGTTGATCTTATATCCATTGAAAAGGTGAAACTTCTCTACACAATGGAAGAAATTAATTAATGAAGTAAACTAAAGGAATTGTTTAAAAATATTATCAAAATAAATTAGACATGTAATATGAACATTACTTATTGAAAATGACCGTACCTGAACGTATTTAAAATAGATTTAAATGCTAATAAGAACAATATGAGAAAAACAGGATAGTCTTGATACACTCTCCATAGATGAACATCTGCTGCTGAGTCATAGATGAATGTGTGCAAATAATATGCAGTTTGATTTAAATAAAAGCTTAATCAATTTCAAGTTTGGACAGATAGGTTAATATGAGAAAGTAAAAGATTTAAGTATTCCCTGTTAACTATATGAAAGAACTTTTGTGTAACAGTTGAACAAAAACCTAAATCTGGTGCCTGATCTGCTTTTACTTTTTGATAAAAACGTATTATAGCCCTGAAAAATATAGTTAATTTTTTATACATTTTTTTTTACTGGGAATAAAGCCAAGTTGATTTGGATGAATTACCCTTGATGCAAAATGAATAAAATGATTAATAATTAAAAAAAGATATAGCCTGTATTTAAGAGCAGTTGGTATGCCTTTAACCAGTAAAGTATCATCTTATTTGAGTTTCTTGATAGAAATGAGTTATGATAAAGAAAATAATTTCAGCCTATGCAGCTATGTTCACACACTAACTTTGAAAAGCAAAGTGAAATTTGCCTCTTTTTACAGAGGTAGTGGCATTTTCATTGATACAGTGTAACAATGAGCTATTTTATACACAGACACACATACACACACACACACACACACACACACACACACACACACACACACACACACACACACACACATACACATGCACACACTCATACACATACGCATATTAAAAACACTTTGCCATCTTCATGCACTGACAGTCATTTTGTGATGTAGCAGCTGCGATCATGTAATTGCAGCTGCTTAAATGCAGCATGAGAACGCTTGCATATCCAGGCAGGGATTGATCAACATCTCTTCAAAGCCACTTATCTGTACTCTAAATGCTTACACTTTGTGCAGTCACCCTTTTCACCCTACCCTTGTTATGGCTCACTAGTTGTAAGTGACAGAAATATAAAATAATGTAAATGGGTAATCTACTGATGGATGAAGCTTGAACTCTCTAGTTTCAACTGCCCGAGCTTCAACTTGTTGATGATCGAAGTTCCTCTATAGATAATCAATGTCAGTGAACTGTGCCAGAAATTATTCCCTTGTTGTGGGAATTTCTCCCTTCTTTGAGTTGCTATTACTGTGTAGTTAACATGTGTGTGTGTGTGTGTGTGTGTGTGTGTGTGTGTGTGTATATATATATATATATATATATATATATATATATATATATATATATATATATATATATATATATATATATATATATATATATATATATATATATATATATATATATATATATATATATATATATATATATATATATATATATATATGGGGGAGGCTTACCAACTTGTAAAAACACTTAAAAAAGTGCTTTTTGGCAAGATATTTTTGGTGAATGTGGTGCAGGGATTCCAATTTACTCATAGTGGAAGCAATGTAAACTACTATTGATGGACTGATGATATAAAAGAAAAAGTGAAGACAAATCATTACATAGATGCATACCTCTCAACAGTCCAGATTTTCACAGAATATCCACATTTTTGTCTCATACTTTAGTCTGCACTTCATAAGATTTGTGCTTTGCTGGAAAATCATTTAGGATTAAAGTCACTAAATAATAACAGACATTCAAGTTTCGGACTTCATATCCTTCAGAAAATGCATATCAATGCAAAACCTATTATTTTAGCAACTTTCAAAGTTTATAAGATCAGTATTTAAAATCTGTCCCTATTTTAGGGCCTTTAAGCCCCCCTCCATTTTTGCCTTTGTTTAGATTTCTTGTGCCAAGAGGTTAAGAGGTATTTGTAGGTAAAATATTTAACAAGTTTCAAGGAACAAGTAGTGAGAATGGTAAACAATCAAACGAAAAAAATGTTGCATGATGTTATAAGTTATCTTGATTTTTCTGGAAAAATTAGTTAGCAGGTTTTGAATGCTACTTAAATAATTCTTAAAATAATCATACTGGCCATTGAACTGCAATTTCATTTGAAATGACAATTAAGAAGTCAAGAACTATTTGTTTAATTCATTATAGAGATTCGGTGTTTACCTTCAGAATGTTCTAAACCTTGACAAATTTCCTGGATTTTTCAAATATTAGAATTTACACTATAAAGTTAGTTTCTGCTAGCATAGGGTTAAAATTAAAAGCATATTTTCTTTCTTTGATAACTATTGATAAACTCACAAATATTAGTATTAAGCAGCTATAACTGCTTTCTTTGCAAATAGTTTCAAAGAATAAATATACAAAAACATGATAAGTATTTTGGAAGAGTGATGCTATGAAAACAGGCTAGAGATGCACAAAGACTAAGGTAAAGTATTCACTAGGTATTAAGTTATTATATATTCATAGACACATTGTCTCAAATTACGTTTGGTCAACCTAACATAGAAGAAAGAAAGGTGTTAACAGAATTGACTAAAAAAGTCAACCTAAGAGTGATGAAACCTGATAAGGGGGGTGGAGTGGTGCTGATGGACAATACGGATTATGTTACCAAAATATCAGAGATTCTCAATACATATAAGAGGTATGGTGTGGTATCTAGGAATGAACTGAATATAGCCTACAGAAAGATTGACTGGATCCTAGATGACAATTTAACACAGGGCTTGATAAATGAACACCTTCACAATTTTTTAAAGGTTACTAAACCTTTAATGCCAAGTATGTTCGGGATCCCAAAGGTCCACAAAGATGTTGGCAACCCCCCTCTTAGACCCACTGTCACATCAGAGGGTTCAAAAACCCAACCTTTAGCCATATTCATGGATACAAAACTAAAACCTTACCAACAAAAATACCCACACATTCTTATGAACTCCTGGGATTTTTTACAAAAGATAGGGAGTTTAGATTTTGAAGCTGATCTTATTTTTGTGACGGTGAATGTTAAAGATTTATTTTCTGTTATTCCATACAACAAAGGCCTAGAATGGTTTGGGCATATATTAATTGAGTTTGAATTTCTGTCAGCAGCCGACTTTAGGTTGGTACTTGAAAACATAGAATTGGTGCTTAAAAACAACTTCTTGATTTTCCAAGGGGAGTTATATCACCAACTGGATGGGGTTGCCATGGGTTTGTCCTGTGCCTCCATATTTGCAAATATTATTATGTTGTATTGGGAAATTCACTGTATTTGGTTCCATGTACCAAAGATTATATTTCTAAGTATTTTTGTTTTTTGGATGATATTTTTATTGTGTGGAGGGGGTCTTTTGAGACTATTTCTATTTTTATTGAATGTTTGAATTCTAACACAGAATTTCTAACATTCACCTATGAGATAGGACTGAATGAGATACATTATTTGGATTTTTGTGTTGGAAAAGATTTGGAAAATAAAAAATTTACATCTAAGGTTTATAGAAAAAAGTATTTTTCAAACTCCTATCTGCATTATGAGAGTAACCACCCTAGTTTTCAGAAACGTTATATTCTTAAGGGACAAATGGTAAGAGTTGTCAGGATGATGTCAGAAAGGAATGATTTTATGTAGGAGTTGGACCATGTCTAGTCTCTTTTTTTAGAAAGAGGGTATCCAGATGAACTGATTAGACCCATTAAGGAACAAATTTTACAGGGATGGGGGAATACATACACACCACTTTTGTATGGTGAACCTTTAATGAAAAAACAGGGTTCTACATCTAGTGCATTACCTGTTACACCATACCTTGTAATAACTTATGATAAGGATACCTGGTAGAGTAAGAAAACTATAAACAGAGTTTGGGACATGTTCCAAAGAATGCCAAGTAGGTTGGACATCTTCAACAAACATTTGAAATATAGTTTTAAGAGAAATCATAGCCTTAAGGAGTTATTGGAAAAGAAGAAGGGTACTACTGTTAATGGGACCACTGTACAATTGGGGACACACAAGTGTGGAAGATGTTCCCAAAGCACTTTCATCGCTAACTGCAAAATTGTAGAGATTCCCAGTATACCTTTCAAGTTAAAAACTATGACGTATAGAAGTTGTTACTCCAAAGGGGTTGTTTACCTGGCATATTGTAAATTATGTTGGGCATATTACATTGGTAAGACCGAACGTAATTTGAGACAATGTGTCTACGAACATATGTATGAGATTAATAGGAAGAGAGAAACCGATGCCTTGTTCTGACATTCGATGGGTTGTACCCATGCAGATTTTAAATTTAAGATATTGGAAAGGGTGGCCACCACTGATTGAGGTGGAAATTGGGAGAACAGGTTGGAGTACAGGGAAATGATATGACAGTTGAGGTTAGATGCCTGTACTCCACCTGGTATGAATGACCAAGTATCACTTCTACCTGCACTAAAGTTAAAGGCATCTAAGCCTAAAAGGGTTAAATTAGTAAATAAAACCAAATGACCCTGTAACAATTAGATTGTTTATACCATTATTTATATGCATATATAATTTTATGTATATATATATATATATATATATATATATATATATATATACATTTTTATGAATTTTTTAGGTATAGTACAATATTTTAGTAACATCAGCACTTTTAATATTGTTTACCCTCGTATACTGTTCATAAGGTTTCCATAGATGCTTTTTATAAAATGTTTATAAAGGATGGAGTTGTTCTTATATTAGTAGTTCATTTTATGCTCTCAGGTTCTTTTATGTTTGATGTATTAAGTTTGTCTATTTATCACAAGTTATTTATTCATTTTTAATATACAAATGAAAATTAGTTTATTTATACTTATTATATATATATATATATATATATATGTATATATATATATATATATATATATATATATATATATATATATATACGTTTTTAAAACAATATAGTCCCTGATTCATTTGTATGGTATACTGAATCAATTAATTTATACCCAATTAGGAGGCATGGTGCTATTTAAAAAGCTGGGTAGTGATAGAGTTCTTGATTCTGATGAAGTCTTCTGTATGAAGATGAAAGTGCTTAATCCTACTGTGTGAAATCCTATTGTGTGATACTGCTGTTTTTTTATAATGTGTTGGGAGCTATTAAAGATTTACAATTACGTTTTGGACCATTGGTGTATTTCATTACACTGTTGTATGTTTAATTTTAAGGAAGGACAGCCTTTATTGGAGCTCTGCCTGCCAACATTATGATCTCCTCTGTTTAACTTTTTATAAAGACTATTGTGACAAAGGGAGATACTGCCAGTACAGCTATCTGGAATTTTATAAATAATAATATAAACAAAACAGGAACAGCACTAGGTAAACCAGGTTAAGGGAAACTGAAGGAACAATCAAATAATACATCCAAAACCTGGAAATGCATAATTTTATTATGGTTTAGCCCTTCTTTTAGGTTTAATTGGACTATGCAATGTGATAGGAATTGAGTATTTAAATGTTTGTTTTAGTTTATGTGATACACACTGATGAAAGGAGCATCCCAAAAGCTTTGTGAGTTGGTTTCAAATAAAGTGCATTTACTTTGATTCATCCCTGCATTTCCAGGTTTTAGATTTATTATTTGTAAATAATTATATGTCATTAGTGAATATCAACATGATTTATATAATAGTGTGACAAAGGCAGATACTACCAGCAAAGATATATGGAAGTTTCTAAATAATTATATGTCATTGGTAAATATTGAAATGATTTACATAAGATGCTTATGTAAAAAATGTATTAGAATTGTATGTCATGTATATATCAAACAAGGTTTGTACAGACGTGTGTTGAAAAGAGATTTTACAAAGTGCTTAAAATGTAACCACAGCATGCCCTACTGGAATAGAACCGAAATGTACATGCACTATTGTAACTGTTTAAATGGATATATTTTAACAGTGGAAACTGGAACACAGGAGGTTAACTTCATTCTAGTGAACTTCAGAAAAAATAGCTGAAATTAAATTATTTTATGGCAGCTAGAGACAGAATGTCTGTACTACAGCACTCTCTGTATTGTCTTGGATGTGTTTTATTGTTTTATGACTTCCAGCATCTGCCAAAGATCTGAGGAAAAGCCCTTGTCTATATATTTTTAAAGGTAGATGCTAAATGCTACCAGCTGCCATGAATGGTTGTTTTGGGCCTGGGGACTAGAAATCAGATGATAAGAAATTATGTCATTCTGCAAGCTAGCCCAGCAGTAATATTTGAGTTATTAATTTGAGAGGTCTCTTAGAGAGACACAGCATTCTGTATTCTATGCCCAACCTAACAACAACAACTAGAAGATCCATTCACCACATCTGCCTTGCTCTTAAGTAAGTTAACCAGGGTACAGTAATTCTCTTAGATTCAGTCAGGAATATAGTGAAGCATAGTTTAGATGTTTTTTCTTTATTTCAAAAATCCACCACAACATCCACTGGATCAACCAATGGCAAAAGGATGACACAAATAAAAATATCAAAGCCAGGTTTATTAATAGTTGAATGTTAGCATTTGTGGTGGATTATTGACTTATTTTATTTATTTTCTGCTGGACCATTTATTTGTGCTGTCCACTTTTGCTTGGATTTTTTTCTTTATTTATTTGAGACTGTCCTGCAATGTTTTTTTAAAATATTTCCTGTAGTTTTGAACTCTGATGTTACTGTGAATATATACTGAGTATTTTATTGTTCTTTTATTATTTATTATTAAATATATTTAAACCTTTCATAGTGGCTGATCTTTGTGAGACATATTTAAGTCTTGAGAGTACTTGCATATGTATGGACCTCTCCTTATAGCCTTGCTCTTGGTCAAACTACCATTTCTGTTAATATTAATATTGTGCAGTAAGATTGGACACCCTTTGTTAAGGGCCTTAAAGTAGCTGATAAGGAGTTGGCTAGTGGCAGTAATAACTACCTTATAGTCTGGAAAAAAGGGGGAATAGCTAGTAAATCTGTGCCAGCTTTTCCCAGGTGTGTGTGTGTGTGTGTGTGTGTGTGTGTGTGTGTGTGTGTGTGTGTGTGTGTGTGTGTGTGTGTATGTAAATCAAACCTCAAAGAGTATGTGTGTGTGTCAGCTACTTGAGCAGGGAAATGAAGCACTGGTTGGACAGAGAGGGTGCTGGAGCTCTTGGCTTGACTACTTAGCTGAGATCTCAACTCTATAGCTGTGCCAGTGGGGAGTCTTATTGGAATTCTGGAGAAAGAGGGAGAAACCAATCCTGGACTGACTGTGGTCTCTGTGTGCTCTTAAGAGAAATTACACTTGTTGCATAGAGCTGCATCTAGAAATACTGTGTGTGTACTTGCTACCCTTCCAGTGTACATTCCTCACTGGTGCCAGTGGTGAGGACTGAGGCTCCTTGATTACTGGTCCAGTGGTGTGTCATCATATATATTGGTGGCAGTGGTGGGGTCACCACATCACATACTGGGATTCAGTGGTGTGGATATTGACCTCCTGTAGCCTGTAAACAGTGATCACTAAGGAAGGTATTTGTATTCTCAAGCAGTCACACAGTGAACATTCAGAGTTTCATATCACAATAGTTTTATTTATTTTTTGTTAGCTTAGTCAGGGAGAGCAGGCAAGGATGTCAGCAGAGGATTATGGCAAGCTGACAAAGAGCCATTCAGTTGAGATGTGCAAAGCCAAAGGACTAGTGCATGCCAACATGCCTTTCAACTTGGAATCATCAAAAATCTGGGCAAAGGCCCATGAAAAGTAGGTACAACTGGCCAAAAATCTGTAGGCTGATTAAAATAAAATCTGCATGCATAATTATGCAATCTGTCCCACTCTGGTAGAATTGTGGGATACCAACTTTTAAATGCAAACTGAAGGGCAAAATATTAAACACAAAAACATAAACAGAACAACAGTGTTATTTCTATCAATATTTGAATGCTATACAAATGCTTAAGTAAAATATCAGTCTGAATCATATAAACTCAGAAGAGAAACTTGCTGCGATTCTTCACTGAGCCCTGTTTCTACATTATTTGAAATATATGATACAAATTCAAGCATAGCCTAGCATTACTAAGCTATATGTATGTCCTACTTATGCCATGAGAAAGGAAACTACCAGAACAGTTCATGCATCACTTAAGGACTTTAACTTTAGCTTGTTATTCCATAAGGACAGGTACTTTACTTCAAGAAAAGAAAAGAAATCCACTAACCCAGATGAACAAAGATGACTGCTTATTAAATATGGTGATTTTTTATTAAACACAACAATTTCTTGTTAACTAAGCATTTCCCATTTGGGACTTCTATGTCATATGTGATAATTTAATAAAAATGTTTCTTGTTTTAAAAAAAGTTGTTACACTGTTTGACATGTAAATGCAGTGTATTCGAAAGGCAAGGAATGGGCATGAGTGTAAATCTCTCCCACTAGCAGCTGCTGCTTGAGCTTGTGTTGAAGACGGAGGTTCTTTTTCATCAACATCAGACAACTGATTCTGTAAAGAAGGCTAAAATGGTACAGATTTTCAGTGATCCAGAAATGTAAACAGAGACCACCCCAGTGGCATAGCTAGAGTTTGTGCTGCCCAGGGCTGTTTTTGAGTTTGCCGCCTCTCCTCCATCAGAA